>NC_133192.1:1450000-1482500 GCF_049306965.1 Danio rerio
GCTGCTCATCGCTCATTACCTGTACATTCAGGTGCGTTCACATCTGCAATATCATTGGTTTAAATATTCAGCTTTAATTTTCTGTCAATTTCAGGTTAAACAGGTTTTGCAAAATGCTTATTATATGTGGTAAAATAAATGCAATGTTTTTTTTCATAAACTTAACACTCATTTAACATGTTATCTTGTTTTTTTAGAAATAATATGTCAAGAATAAGTGAGTTTTTAATTGATTAATTCGATGTGATTGTGCTTTTGTGCATCCTCAGATGGAATACTGTGAGAAAAGCACTTTAAGAGACACCATTGATCAGGGTCTGTTTGAGGACAGCAGTCGCCTCTGGAGACTCTTTAGGGAGATCCTGGACGGACTCTCATACATACATGAACAGGTGAGCACAAACACAACCTGGAGAAAATCTCAATTAGGATCATTCTGGTCTACAGTAATCACACTTAATTAAAACGATTATCATCGAGCCGTACCTGTACAGTGCCGAGTGTGAATGAGTTGAGCCCTCACAGATCTCTGTTACATTCATTTATGCTTTACTGTGATATATGTGTGCATATACAGTTGAAGTCAGTGCTATTAGCCCCCTTCGAGTAAGTGTTACCCAAATGATGTTTAACAGAGCAAGGAAATTTTCACAGTGTGTCTGATAGTATTTGTTCTTCTGGAGAAAGTCTTATTTGTTTTATTTCGGCTAGAATACAAGCAGTTTTTAATTTGTTAAACGCCATTTTAGGGAAAAAATTATTAGCCCCTTTAAGCATCCGCGATAGTCACATCACAGTAGGTGAAATGCAAAGCACAAAAAAAAACAAATATATATATATATTTATTTACACGAATTTTACAGTAAGTGTTGCAGCAGATAAAACAGTGATACTGTATGTAATGTGTGCAAAAGTATACCTTAAGTATATATATATATATATGTATAAAATATCGCAATATATATCGCAGGGAGAAAAATATCGCAGTCAATTTTTTCCAAAATATCGTGCAGCCCTAGAACAAACCATTGTTATACCTTAGTTACCCTAATGCCTAATTACCCTAACCTGCCTAGTTTCCCTAATTAATCTAGTGAAGCCTTTAAATGTCACTTTAAGCTGTATAGAAGTGTCTTGAAGAATATCTAGTCTAATATTATTTACTGTCATCATGGTGAAGAGAAAAGAAATCAGTTATTAGAGATGAGTTAATAAAACTATTATGATTAGAAATGTGTTGAAGAAATCTGCTCTCTGTTAAACAGAAATTGGGGAAAAATAAACAGGGGGGCTAATAACTCTGACTTCAACTGTTCATTAGATTAGTCAGTACCACAAACTGATGAGCTAATCTAACCAAAAAAACTGAAGATCACAGTTCAGAAATTACTACACACAGACTAATTTGTTGTGAAAAATATTAAATAAAATTTTAATAAACATGAAACATTAAAAAAATAAAGTTTAATTATTTGTTGTTTGTATTTGATTTGATTTGATTTTTTAGCAATGGTTTGATTTTTTTATATATCACCTTTCTATTTTGAAAGGTATTCTATTCTATATTTCTATTTTTGTGTCCGTGTGTACGTGCGTGTTCTGCTCGTCTTTGACGCTGAGCGCATACACACAACAACACAAGCTCTCTTTAATGCTTTTAGAAACACAAATCCAATTAAAGCTGCAAGCAGCGATGATAGGGACCTCTCACTCGGGCTCACCGCCGCCCGGTGGCCTCAGGATGACAGAGAACACGAACAACATTAATTTAAGCTGATATATATAAATAACATGAGAAAATCACAGATTTATGCCAAACTTTCTCCTGTCAGCAGGTGGCGCTATAACTGTGACTCAAGAGTGGCATGTAGATGCCTTCAGGAGAGGAATCTTATCAACCATGTGAATTTTCAGGCAGATCGGACGTTGTTTGGCTGAGTTATAATAATTTCCTGTTTCGTGGCGAATCATCGAAGTTTGTGAGGCCGCCACGGACACGCCCTTCGACAAAAACTCTAGATCTTCGCAATTTAACATAGCCAAGGCTTTTAGATGACAAAAGCCAATTTTGGTGTCGATCTGATAAAATCCCTAGGAGGAGTTTGTTAAAATACAACGCCTGGAAATGGCAAAAACGCCACTTTTTCACCGCAGGAAATTAAAATGATCCGACTTCCGGTTGGGTTTGAGATTTTTTGTAGGTTTTGGCGTGTTTGACGTGTGTGCCAATTTTCATATGCGTGCGTGATTCGTAGCTTGGGGGCCAGTCCGTCAAAAGTGCATAGGTGGCGCTGTCGAGTCATTTTGCCACGCCCACTTCCGAAACCCATAAGAAACGTAAATTTTCGCTACTTCTGTAAGTTTCGGGCATGTTTAGCCCCTCAAAATCACGATTCATTCCGGAGAAGAATAAGAAACGGAGCAATTCCAATAGGGCCAACACTGCAAAAAATGCTTTTCTTAGGACGTACTCACACTGTCATCCGTACCGTGCCCAGGCCCGTTTCCCGGATCGTTTGACAAGTGTGAGTGCGCTGAATCGGGCTTAAGCACGGTTCACTTGGCCGGCCCTGGCCCGGTTGGAAGAGGTGTGCCTGAGCGCGGTTCACTTGGGCTTTGGCGCGGTACGCTTGTGTGTGAGTGCAAAACACGCCTGAGCCCGAAACTGAAAGCGAGACGTGACTTTTAAGGGGCTGTTTGATATGGATTTATTAATCATTCTTACTGTTCAGTGAACGCAAACTGCCGTAGATTATTAAAGACCCAAACCCCTCACTGCACCACAGCTGCACCTTCAGCAGTCCTCCTCATTCCTGCAGCACGAGAGCTTTATGATTATGAGCACCAAAAGTGGTGGATCTGTTCGGCTAAATATCTGACTGCGTGTCACCGCATCCCTAAGGACTGTTTGGCGAAATATTTGACTGCATGTCACTGCATATCAAACCACTGACACGATATAACTAGAGAAATCTCCACTGTGCTGCTGAGTGAGAGAGCGCTTCTCACTGAACAGCGCAGCAGCGATGACGTAAGCGTGCCCAGGCCTGATTGTGCTGTGAGTGCGGGCCACAGGGGAGACGGGAGGGGGAACAAGCGTGCTTTGGCCCGGTTTGAGGCAACTGTACATAGTGTGAGTACGGCCTTACTTAGATTTTTTGTCTTGTTTCTAGTCCAAATATCTAAAAATTCCTAAATCAAGAAGCATTTTCTAGATAAGCAAAACATATTGTCTTGTTTTGAGAAATAATATGCCAATATTAAGTGAGTTTTTCCTTAAAACAAGCAAAATAATCTGCCAATGGGGTCAGCAAAATAATCTAGTTTTTTCTTTTGACGTAAGATTATTTTGCTCACCCCATTGGCAGATTATTTTGCTTGTTTTAAGGAAAAACTCACTTAATATTGGCATATTATTTCTCAAAACAAGACAATATGTTTTGCTTATCTAGAAAATGCTTCTTGATATAAGAGATTTTAGATATTTAGATTAGAAACAAAACAAAAAAGCTAAGCAAGAAAAAAGCATTTTTTGCAGTGTATGCACCGTTCCGGTGCTCTGTTTCTAATAAACTTCAATAAATGAAGCATGTTTGATGCTACAATACGATTTTTCTGATTTTTACGTTAAATTGTGCTTTGTGGAGAATTTCATCAGGCTGCTGGAGAGTGGGTGGGATATGATGCAATAATTGTTTTATTCATAATTTGTTATGTTTGTAATTTAAAAAAATTAATTTTGTTTAGTTGCACAACCCTAATCAAACCTCCTAAATATGATCTGTGTCTGTCCACGCAGGGGATGATCCACAGAGACCTGAAGCCTGTCAACATCTTCCTGGACTCTCAGGATCATGTGAAGATCGGAGACTTCGGCCTGGCCACCGATCATCCAGCTAATGTGGTACTGCATGCGTAAAGGACACTAGATTTACAGCTTAAAGCGCACATAAAAACAAAACTAACCATACTTGTTCGCTCACATTGCTAGTTTTGTGCTGAACAACTCATCTGTGCACGTCATTAATGACAAATAAAACCGTTTCCCCTTGTAACCTCTAATTAAAATCTGCAAATCTGCAGTTACATTTTCAGATTTGGTCTGTCTTAGTATTGGGCGTGGCTGTACTAACCAATACTAAGACACACTTAACCACGCCCCTCCAGCTGTCAGTTTTGACATCCAACAGAAACGTGTGGAGGAGGAGGAGGAGGAGGAGGAGTCTGTTAGGCTGTAATAACTCTCCATAAACCTTTTTCCCCATCTTTCTGAATGACACGCCTACTTCACGACATCCAATCAGTTCTTAGTAGAAAAAACAAGCCACGCCCACCGTTGTCTCATTTTATAATTCGTTTCTCTAGGAACTGCTGCACAATATGAACAACAACAAAAAACAGTCACAGTTTCTGTTTCATGTGGACTTTATAGTGTGCTTTGCTATGTTGCCAATTCCAGTTATTATAAGCATCAAATTGCTGGACTGATTTTTAATATTATCATTTAAGTGTTATATGAGTTGACCCCTCACACATCTCTCTTTTGCAGTAATATTTCCTCCAGGATGCTTTACAGTTTTATATGAATGCATATACTTTAGATTAGCCAGTACCAAAGACAAAACTGATCAACTAAACTGAAAATCACAGTCCAAACATGTATATATACACGAGGAAAATATGAAATAAAATGTAAATAAAATCAAGAGAAATTGAGCTGAAATTTTGTAGTTTATAATTTATTTACATGCATCACCTTTCTATTTCTAAATATGTTAAGTGTGCAAACTCTTGTTTTAATGGTTATAACAGTTTTGTATAAATGCACCTAATATTCTTCTCTATTTTCACTGAGAAATTAATATAAATATTCATTTTCATAAAGGAGTGCACTCATTATCACCATATACCAAGGTCTTGTTTATCATTCATACACCAATTCTTCTTAATGAAAAATAATTGAGTATTAAAAAGTAATAGCTGTTGCTGCATGAAATAAAGACGTGTGTGTGTGTGTGTGTGTGTGTGTGTGTAGTTTCACAAGGAAATCAGTAAAATCATTTGCATATATGTGCATGCTTTATTGAAGTGTATTTAATTTCATTCATGTTTTAAAAGTGTGAACGAGAGCTTGTGCTGCTGTGTGCATGCATCAAACTCAGATCATTGTAGATTTTGAGGAGTTTCTTGTGTTTTTCAGGCTGCAGGTAAGCTTGAAGTGGACGAAAGCAGCTCAGGATTCGTCCCAAAACCAGATCCCACAGGTAAAAGCACCTGAGCAATGACTTTGGGTTTCCTTCTCATCACATCTGACTTCTCTAAATGCAAATAACACAAACATTTCAGTGATCGTTTTTGCACCTTAAATAGAATAAACAGCAAACTATTCAAGTTATTCAGGTAGAATGTGTTGAAAAGGTGCCTGCAGGTCATTTTAAAAGTTTAACAAATATGAAAATGTAGGTTTAGACAGTTTGTACTCAATTTAAAGTTTATTTCTTCACAGAACTGAGTTTATTTCTTGCCATTTATATTATAAACTCAATTCAGATTAAAATGGTCACGCTTTGCAATAAGATTTGATTAGTTAATGTAATTATTAACCTAAACTAATTATGAACAACAATTGCGCAGCGTTTATTAATCATAGTTCAACATTTACTAATGCATTATTATTAACATCCAAATTCATGCTTGCTAACATTAGTCAATGCACCGCGAGCTAACATGAACTAACAATGAGCAACTGCATTTTGATTAACTAACATGAACAAATACTGTAATAAATAACGCTCGTTGTTTGTTCATGTTTGTAAACGCATTATCTAACATTAAAGGCTGACTTATACTTCTGCGTCAAGCGCACATGTATGGCCCGAGGCAGTCTGCGCGCGTCGCATATCACTCGCTATGGCTGACGCTGACGTGCACATCTCAAAAAATTCAATTACAAGCCAAAACGTTGTGTAGCGCAAGTTCTGTGATTGGTCGGCTTGGTATCAGTTACAAGTGTGGGTGGTGCTGAGAGCCACAAACCCGATGGAGCGAGTGGTTACAAGTGTTGAGTCGTGTGAAGGAACTCAAGGTGGAAACTTTTGTTTTGTGTTTACCTTATGATTAAAGTTGTTGCACGTCCGCCGGTTTCTGCCTCTGAATGAGCGAGTTTAGCTACTTGTACATTAAGGTAGCGTTCAGAAAAAACAAATTACCTGCGAAGAAACTCAACAGAGGAACATCAAAACCTACTGCTAGCTAGTGTTTCGGCAGTGTTATTGCAGAGCAACACAAACAGCATGCTGAAGTATGGCTACGCACACGACGGTCACTCGATGCAGAAGTATAAACCAGCTTTTACTACTACAACCTTATTGTAAAGTGTTACCAATTTATTCTATTCTGTAAAATAATAATTCTGCATGCAAAAACTAAAAATTAAAGCGTACGATGATAATAATAATATGCCATAATATTAATAAAAGAGCTCATTTAAATGTAAATTCTTTATTAATATTGAAATTATTTTAAACCTATCCCTGAGCACCATATGCAGTTAAATAAATAACTAATGAATAAATACTTAATAATATAAATAATTAATAATAAGTACTTTATATTGTGAGAAAAATAAGTTTATTATTATTATAATTTTATTAGATATAATTTAAAACTAATAAATAAATACTTAATAAAATAAATAAATAAATAATAATAAGTACTTTATATCGTGAAAAAATTAGTTTAATTATTATTATAATTGTATTAAATATATTATAAAACTAATAAATAAATACTTAATAATATAAATAAATAATAATAAGTACTTTATATTGTGAGAAAATAAATTAAACCATTATTATAACTTTATTAGATATCATATAAAACTATTAAATTAATACTTAATAAAATAAATAAATAATAATTAGTCATTTTTATTTTGTGAGGGAAAAAGGTTAGTAGCTATAGTTTGTTTTTGAAGAACAAAAATAACTGAGAAATATATATTATTATATTATAATAATATTCTATTATATAATACAATATGCATATTTTAATATCTATAATTATAAGATATATTATCCTGTGTTGGAAATGTCCGTTTTTAATTTATCTTTGTTTATAAATCTTAATTTGTGTCCATTTATTAAAAGAAAAAAATATATTTATACACAAAATTGTCCACTTTTTAAATCAATTAACAGCATGTGCTCCTTGAAGAAGGAAAAACCCTAAAGCAGAAATATTGCTCACAATTTTATTTATTATTACTTATTTTAATTCACACTATTAACAAACCATTAACTAAGATGTTTAGCTGAAAAAACTTCTAATTAGCTGCTTATTAATAGTTATTAAGGTAGTAGTTAGGTTTAGGGTAGGATTAGGCGTGTACTCAATAATTACTAATGAATAGTTAATATCTTAATAATAGGTGTGTAATAAGCCAGTAGTAAATGGTGTGAATTATTACTTAAATATTAAATATGTTTGTTAATATTTTTGTTTATAAAATCTTTATTGTAGTGCTATGCTCATGTTATTGTGCTTGTCCACAGATAACATGACTGGTATGGTGGGAACGGCTCTTTATGTCGGTCCAGAAGTTCAAGGAAACACTAAAGCCACATATAACCAGGTATTGATGACCAGTTATTATTTTAAATCTTTATATGTGCCTCTGCTCATTAGCCATGTTTCCATCTTCAGATGTGAATTAGATTTCTGCACAAATCTGTAATATGGCATTAATCATTAGTCAATAATCAGCGTGTCCAGTCAGTGAGAAACACAAGAGCATCACCTCCCCAGCTCCTGCTGCTCCTGCACAGATATCACTGAGAGGAGTGTAGTTTGCTGCACTGTTGGGATTCTCCACTGTAGTGTTTGTTCTCCTCTAATAAATGAGCCTCAGAAAACCAAGACCAAATGCAATGAATGCGGTGGCTTTTGGAGGCTTGAAACGGGAGCGAAGACAGATGCTCAGGACCGTTCTGGAGGGAATAATAATAGAAGAAGAAGAATACTGACGCACCGTGATGACGGACTGACATAGCTACTGTCTGGCTCTCTCTCTCTCTTTCTCTCTGTGTGTGTGCAGAAAGTGGATCTGTTCAGTCTGGGCATCATCTTGTTCGAGATGTCCTACAGGCCCATGAGCACCGCATCAGAGCGCATATTTGTGCTTAGTCAACTCAGGAAAGTGAGTTTCATCAAACACATCCCACTGTCATCAGTTTATTCTTCATCATCTGTCGCTCAGAACAAACACACACATGATGAACATTAGGGATGTATTGAAAGTAAAATCCTCGTTCTGTTTGTCCTGCAGGAGTCCATTACTTTCCCTGAAGATTTCTGCAAGTATGAGAGTGGAACGCAGGTGACGCACGTTTTTTTTTTAATGTTTTTCTTTTTGTTAGTTTATCTACAATAACTTTTCAGCCTTATAGTAGTGTATTTATTTGGCACATTATGTGTATAACCACAGTTTTAGTGGTTATTTGAGGAGCAAACAGAGCCCAACAGAAACAGAAACGTACACTGTGCCAGAATTACACTGCAAAAATGTTTTTTTTTGTCTTGTTTCTCGTCCGAATATCTAAAGATTTTTAAATCAAGAAGCATTTTCCAGACAAGCAAAGCTAATGTCCTTGTATTCAGAAATAATTTGCCAAAATTAAGCAAGTTTTTAATTAAAACAAGCCAAATAATCTGCTAATGGGTAAGTTTTCCCTTCAAAATAACATTGCTTTGCATATCTACCCTCGGGCATTCTTTGTGTGCATCATGTGAATTTGACACCCAGTGGTTGAACTAGGTATTGCACTCCTGGAGCAAAACAAATGCTGGCGCAGGTTGCCAGATTGAGGACCAACAGGAGCGAGTCTGATGATTGAGTTTAAAAGCTGATTTAAATCGTGTTCTATATGAAAGCATTTGCACGCAATGAAAGGGATTATTTTCCATATTAAAGGAGTTTTTGTCCTAACCAACACCTGACATTTATACTTTTAGAATCGGCTTCTATTTCTCAGAAAATGATCAGCTCAGCTCATGTGCTTTATTCAGTGTTAAATGCTAATAATGCAAGTCAGGACAGGACATGTATTGCCATACTACTGAAGGCAGCAGCAGATAGTTCAGCTCAGATCTGGAGAATACAATAAAGCGTCTGAAATTTTACTTCAGAACTGAAACTCAGTGCAAACCAACACATATCAGTGATTCAGCTTCTACATTAATCATGTTCAAGAGCTTTAATATGTGTTCATCAGATTATAAACCCCATTATTGCGCTGGAGTGCAGTGAGTGCTCTATTCTGTGCTTCTGAATGCCTGTATTTACATTTCTGTTGTGTTTCCTCTGGTGCAAACAGCCCAATTGCTCATTACTGCAAATCTCATCACGAAGTGTGTTGTTAGGACACGGAGTTACAATGCAACCTGCTCACCAAATGTTTACGCTTGTAATAATTATATAATTTGCTAATTAATAACCTCATGTGGAACTCTGAATCTGCGTCTCATTTCAGAGTCTGCTACTGTCCACCTGAGGTTGCATTAAAGTCACGAACACATGCTTTCACAGCCTTCCTGACTGAAGGAATGAATGAAATACACTGTTTTCCACCATCTGGCAACCCGAGTGCTGAAATATAATTAGCTAAACTGGCATTGGGCGGGTTAAATGACCAAAACAAAGACAGCCGTTCTGGCACTTTACTCAAAGCAGAATATCTGACTTCAGCATTGTTTCATAGAAAAACAAGAATGTTTTGCATCTGACCACCCCTAGCTTAAATGCCAGGCAGTGGTGATTTATAAATAGTTGAGGTCAGAATTATTAGCCTCCCTGTATCTCCCTGTATATCAATTTCTGTTTAACACAGATTTCTTCAGCGCATTTCTAAACATAATAGTTTTAATAACTCATCTCTAATAACTGATTTATTTTCTCTTTGTCATGATGACAGTAAATAATATTAGACTAGATATTCTTCAAGACACTTCTATACAGCTTAAAGTGACATGTAAAGGCTTCACTAGGGTAATTAGGGTAAAGTTAGGGTAATTAGGCAAGTCATTGTATAACAGTTGCCATAAATTGCTGAAGAGGCTTATAATATTGATCTTAAAACGGGTTTAAAACATTTAAAAACTGCTTTTATTCTAGCCAAAATAAAACAAATCAGACTTTCTCCAGAAGAACAAATATTAGAGGAAACACTGTGAACAACTCCTGATCTGTTCAACATCATTTGGGAAATATTTGACACATGAAAACAATTCACTGGAGCATAAATAATTCTGACGGTATATAAAATGAAGCAGTGGTTTTGTGGTTCACCTCCATCCTAACATTACCCATGATTCCTGTGTGTGTGTAGAGGAAGGTGATTGGCTGGCTGCTGAACCATGACCCAGCGCTGCGTCCGACGGCGGTGGAGCTGCTGAAGAGTGATCTGCTCCCGCCTCCGCAGATGGAGGAGTCGGAGCTGCACGAGGTGCTCCAGCACACCATGGCGAACGTCAACGGGAAAGCCTACCGGACCATGGTGAACCAGCTGTTCTCCCAGAACATCTCGCCCGTCACCGACTACACATACGACACAGACATACACAAGGTGGGGCACTCACTGATAAAGCTGCATCACACTTCACACACTTATACTACTTCCTAAACATATGGACTTTTTTGTGAAAAAAGACTCCATACTTTTGAGTGTGTGACAGAAGAGTGTGCAAGCTTTGGGACAAACTACTTCCTCATTAACAGACTGTTCTGTTGCTTAGTTACAAGCCTGTCAATCATCCTCACACATCATCTACATTTCTGTCATATTTAATTACCTACCACAGGGTGTCTGCAGCGTCTTAAAGTCTTAAAATGTCTTAAATTTCAAAATTCTCTAAAATATTTAAATACTTAAATCATTTTAAACAGGTCTCAATTTTCCTTTGTTTACGTAAAGCTGCCCAATCGATTCAATACACATCTGTTTACCAACAATACATCTCCAGTGCTTCCCACACATAGGGCTCTATTTTAATGATCTAGGCGCAAAGTGCAGGGTGCAAAAGCATTAAGGGTGTGTTTTTTAAGGATGGAAAAATCCGCTTTGCGCCGTGGCGCATGGTCTAACAGGGTTGAGCTTATCCTCTTAATGAGTTATAGGTGTGTTTTGAGAATAAACCAATCAGAGTCTCATCTCTTATTCCATTTAAGAGCCAGTTGCGCCGCTACATGGAGCATTTGCTATTTACATGACGACTTTGTAAGTTTGAAAACTGAAACCTTCACTAGAGAGAAAACAGTTGAACAGAGCATCTGCAGCGCCAGGATAAAGAACGAGCCTCCTCCAATCGGCCTTTACTTTCTCTTTCACTTTCTCCCTTCTGTGGATAAGGAAACGTGTTGTACACTCAGACTTCCGTCAGCCCACTTATTTAATTTCCTTTGTTAAGAGGAAAATCTTGTTGTTAAGATTTGTTTAAAACTATTTCTAAATTCAGTTCAAATTTCCAGCAAACGGATAAATGAACACAAGTAATGAAGTGTGGTCAAAAACCTGAGTTATATCCTAAAACACATGCTGTGCCCCATATGGTCTAAAACCTGACAGGTGGGCAAATCTAAGCCTGTTTTTAATAAAACAAATATAAATATGGATATAATAAATAACACTGCTATTAATAATAACATTATACAAAAGCAGATTGTTATGAATAAACTGAAAAAGCCTCCAGAGATGAAGAAGGCATGGAGGCGGTGGTGTTTATATTTATAGAAAATAATATATTCTAAAATATTTTAATCCTTTAACCTCTCAAACTCCGCGACGTCATCGACTTTCGAGTTAAGATTTAAAGGGCCAGCATTGCACCAGACCCCCGTAAGTGGTGTCGGTTGAAAGTGCAGAATTTATATTTTATGCACATGTGCATCACTTTGGTGTTTATTCTACTGTATAAAAGTTATTTACACTTAAATACACAGTATTTTGGAGACCCCAGCTGGGTGTTGAACATTGGTTCATTTTCATATATTTCATATGACACATGTACAAGTTATAGCTCAAATGAAAGCTCTTGCTGGTGCTCATACAGTTCTAGCATTCTTTTTACTGAATTATATTCACATATCAAACAGTTGCCGAATGAATCTCGGTGTTTACATGGCGCATAAATGTAAACAATGCATTCATGATCAATAAGCAGCCCCAGATAGCACAGACAGCTGTCATCTCTCACCTTATGCTGTGTGCTTCAGGGCCATTCTCCTCTGTTTTTGAGGTGATGTGCATAAGTAATCCTTTTATATGTCTGACGTGCTCCAAACACAGTGAATTATGTTTGATCAAACAAAAGAATAGTGAAATATGAACACAATGATCGCTCCCTGTGGCTTGTACAGCACCTCTCATCAGTTGGAGCACAATAACTTTTGCATAGATTATGGTGGAGACATTTTTTTTTTCCTATGATTACAGACATGTGCAGAGACCACCAACATTAATTACAGCACGCTAGACCACACAGACCCTTAAAGGGACACTTTCACATTTGAGTTTCTAAAAAAAAATACAAAAAGTGCCTCTTTTTTAGGTGCTTATTATAACACAGACGACATATACAGATATTTTATGAAAATTCAAAGGGTTTTCTTTGAAATGAAACCAAATTTTAGCATTTACACCTCTGCATGTGGATTTAGGAAGCTTTTAAATTTGGGTAGACAAAATCCAGGCGGAAATTCCTAAATAGCAGCAGAGTTTAAGAGGTTAATTCTTTTTCATCTGTAAAAATATTTGTATATTGCTGTACATCCTGTGTGTTTTAAGAAATGTGTAAGTGAGGCGCACAACTAACAGTCTATTTTAGCTCCTCAAAAAAAGCAATGCACCATCAATGCGCCTTAACACACCTCTTTTCTACACTGAAACACTCATCAGTCCACAAAGTGGCGCAAATGGATTGCATGGTTTTCTGCTACATTCATTCTTCCATGGCGGGGCGCCACACCAAAATTCATCCTGCCACGACTACATTACAGCTTCTCATTAATTCAAAACATTCATTCATTGTTGTTGTTGTTTTTAATAGTGGGTTATAATCGCATTGAACGCATTAAAAGGTAAGTGAATTATAACAGTGCGAACTTTACTGTAACCGTAGTAGTGCTGTGCGCCATGTGTTTAACACTTTAAGTTGACGTGCTGACAGACAGACTGACTCACTGACAGGTGCGCGATGCATGTGTCCAGCAAACACGACGTAGCTTACAGTTAAGATGATCACAGTTTCCTAATTATACTTTATTTCTAGATAAAGGTCTGTGATTCTGCATACAAAGACTTTAACGTTATCTTGCTGGAGTTTACTGCCATTTCACTTTACTTCAGGACGCATTAATCCCACACTCTAGGTCTATTGGAGACATTCATAAATGTTCCTAGCAAATCTAATAAATGTTGGAGACATACTCGCTACATAAATGCGCTAAATCGCACTTCAGCAGTGTTTATCTGAGAGCGCATAGGAAGATCTGCGCTTGATAGCCTGTTTGAGGGCGTGCAAGAAGCTTTGTGCACGAGCAGAGGAAATCGGCGTGTAAGCAGAGATTGGCATGCTCATATTACCCTTACATAAATGCGATCCCGACGTGTAATACTGCGCTCACCACATTTCTCCATTGAAATAACGCCATAGGTAGTTGGTAGATTTGTGTAAAAGACCTGCTGCCACAGCTGGAAAACGTTCTAGAGGAAACACTGGATTTGCTATTTAAACAACGTGACAGAAAACAGGTTATGGTTATGGTTGCGTTGGTCTAAAAAAAAGCAACATGTTATGGAAAGATGTCTTGTGCTTTATTGTGCCGGGTATAATAATGGCTGCCAAAGCATATTTAGTGACATGTTTTTTTTACTATTATTATCTATTACTTTTATACTTCTTTTGTATCAGCCCAATATAAACAAACATCTGCAATCAATTAATTCAATTCAATTCACCTTCATTTGAATAACGCTTTTACAATGTGGATTGTGTCAAAGCAGCTTCACATAGAAGATCATAGTAAACTGAAACGGTGTCAGTTCAGTTTTCAGTGTTTAAGTTCAGTTCAGTGTGGTTTAATAATCACTACTGAGAGTCCAAACACTGAAGAGCAACTCTATATCCAGATTAAGTAGTGGAAAAACCACTCTCATTTACCTGTTTCATTTCTGTGTGCATGAGACCTGTCAACACTCACACAGACAGCCCCCTCACTCGTGGTTCCATCCCAAAGAGGGAAAAAATCACTTTCGCGAACGCTCACGCTCAATCTGCCCAGTTGGTGGAATGAACTCCCTAACTGCATCAGAACAGCAGAGTCACTCACTACTTTCAAGAAACGACTAAAAACTCAACTATTTAGTCTCCACTTCCCTTCCTAATCTGCAATTGCCTCTTTGAATATCACACTAACTGTACAAAAATAAATAAATAAATAATAATAATACTAATACTACTAATACTTCCCTTCTTAGACTTTACAGACCTGAAACTTGCCTACAGCACTTATTCATTGTTGCTCTTAGTTGTGTAAATTGCTTCCTTGTCCTCATTTCTAAGTCGCTTTGGACAAAAGCGTCTGCTAAATGACTAAATGTAAAATGTAAATACTAATGTGCCACAAACAGGACGCTAATATCACCAACCATTCCCATTTCATTTAGGTGTATCCATATAAATGGCCCACCCTGTACATTAGATTGTAAAAGAAAATACTCAGGTGTAGTTTTTAAATAAAATTTATTAAAATAAACAAATAAATGTGAACATGAGAACAGAATTAGCTGGTGATCTTTGTTAAAAAGTAATCTGTTTTGCAGCCGTTGTGTGTGTAGATGAGCTCCAGCAGGAGGCGCTGTGTGTGTGTGTTTTCTGACTGATCTGCTTGTGTTTGCAGGGCAGTTTTCACCTGGCCTCTGCTAAACTGCAGCAGTACGTGTATGAAACCGTCACCAGGATCTTCAGACGACACGGTGAGCCAATCAAAACTTGTGTGTTCAGATCAGGTACATACAAATACAACTAAATTCGCACTCCTGCCAAATCTTTATTCTTATATTTCCCAAGGTCTGTGTAAAAGCTCATTTTCACAGTCGCCTTTTTAAGCCCAAATCTCAAAGTAAACTCGAATTTACCCGGGTCAGAACCCAAACCAGGGATCACAAGGAGGAATCAAAGGAGTCATTAGAGTCTTTTGAACTGATTCATTAAATCAAATGCATCTTTAGGGTGAACTTATTAGCCATTCTGTACAATATTTAATTATTCTTTTATAATGTTGAACAGATCCAGAGTAAGAGTTTTTACAGTATTTCCTCTAATATTTGTTCTTCTGGAGAAAGTCTGATTTGTTTTATTTCAGCTAGAATAAAAGCAGTTCTTAATAGTTTTAAAGCCATGTTAAGGTCAATATTATTGGCCCCTTCAGCAATATTAGTGTTGGATTGTCTCCAGAACAATCCACTGTTATACAATGACTTGCCTAATTACCCTAACTTTACCCTAATTACCCTAGAGAAGCCTTTACATGTCACTGTAAGCTGAACACTAGTGTCTTGAAGAATATCTAGTCTAATATTATGTGCTGTCATCATGACAAAGAGAAGTTATTAGAGATGAGTTATTAACACTATTATTATTAGGGATGTGCTTTAAAAAAAAAAGCCCACTATGTGTTAATGCAGAATTAAATGGCTTTGCAGTGTGGCTCAGTATGATTATCAAATAAGATTATAATATATTAAATACATGCATACATCTTTACACCTGATCGAAAAATATATACACAATATTATTAATATATATATTTGAGTGTAAAGAGTGGCAAGCTAACCTGCAGAGGGTTTTATTCACCAGCAATGCACCAAAATATAGTTAATATTTGACAATAAAGAAGTACAATTATTTATTCCTTCCTTCATTTTCTGTTCGGCTTAGTTCCTATATTCATCAGGGCCCGCCACAGTAGAATGAACCGTCAACTTAACCAGCATATGTTTTGCCACAACCCAGTACTGGGACACACACAAACACACACACACACACACACACACACACACACACACACACACACACACACATACACACACACATACTACGGCCAGTTTAGTTGATCAGTTCCCCTATAGTGCATGTGTTTGGACTGTGGGGGAAACCGGAGCACCCGGAGGAAACCCACGCCAACACGGGGAGAACATGCAAACTCCACACAGAAACGCCAACTGACCCAACCGAGGCTTGAACCAGTGACCTCCTTGCTTTGAAGCCACAGTGCTAACCACTGAGCCACCGTGCCACCCAAGTACAATTGTAATATACTAATATTTTGTAACCCTTACAACCAGTGGTGTAGTCCTAAGCATGAGATGGTGCATCATTACCCACCCAGCCCACATTTTAAAAGTAGGCCAAGAACGACAAAAAGAAACAACAAAAGTTTTTCAGTTTTGTTTCTGTGTGTGTGTGTGTGTGTGTGTGTGTGCCTGCATGCCTGCTTATGTGTGTTTTTGTGCATGTCTTTGTGTGCGTGTTCATATATATGTGTGTGTGCTTGTGTGTGTGTGTGTGTGTTTGATCACATGTACTGTTGTAATGCATGCATGTGTGTGTGTGATTTGTGTGATTTTGTGCATGGGTGTGTGCATGTGCTTGTGTGTGCATACGTGTATGTGTGTACACTTGTGTGTGCACGCGCATGTGTTCTTGCTTGCTTGTGTGTGTGTTTGTGCATGTCTGTGTGTGTTTGTTCATGTGTGCTGTGTGCATGTGCTTTTGTGTGCGTTCTTGCTTGCATATGTGCATGTGTGTGCGCATGTGTTTGTGTGCATGCGTTTGGGCGTGTGTGTGTGTACACGTGTGTGTGTCTGTGTGGGTGTGTGTGCATGCTTGTGTGTGTGTGTTTTTGTGGACGTGTGTTTCTGCGCATGTGCTTTTGTGGGCATGTATGTATATGTGCGTGCTTGTGTGTATGCATGCATGTTTGTATGTGGCTGCATGTGTTCTTGCTTGTGTGTGTGTGTGTGTGCGCGTGTGTGTGTATGCGTATGCGTGTGAATGGGTGTGTGTGTGTGTGTGTGTTCAGGTGCAGTGCGTCTGCAGACGCCGTTGCTCTTGCCCAGGAACAGGCGTCTATATGAAGGCTGTGAGACGGCGTGTTTCATGGATCACAGTGGCATGCTGGTCTCTCTGCCGTATGACCTCAGGGTGAGACACATACACACACACACACACACACACACACACACACACTCACAGAATCAGTCTGAAGAGAAGGAATATATGAGAAATATCTGTAAATGAATGATGATTAAAAGCATCTCTCTCTCATCAGCTGGCGTTTGCTAGATTTGTGGCCAGAAACAACATCTCACATCTCAAAAGGTACAACTCTCTCTCTCTGTGCACATCACTGTCTGATATTAAAGGGCAGCTATGATGAAAATCATCTATTGTGAGCTGTTTGGACAGAGCTGTGTGTAGTATAGTGTGTCCACAGTCATATTGGGCTGATAGAAACACAATAAGCCTCTTTTTTAAGACTTCCTGATGTTAAAATAGGTTGTAAAGCCCTCTCATTTTGAGGCCGACTGCAACGTGACGTAGGAGTGAGGTTTCCCCGCCCACTGAATTGATCGACAGCCACGTATTAACATTCTCCGTAGAAAGGCGTATAATCATATCAACAAGACAGGACGTGCGCAGAGCAAACGGGATTAAAAGATCTGTTCAGCTCTCTGTGATCATCAGTCATCAAGAGTGAGTTTCACAAGTTTACATGTGTTTAAATCACAGCGATTTTACAGTCTTTATCAGCACAGCTGCATGTCAGCACAATTATAAAGGAAGACGCTTTAATCCCAGGCCCCGATTACACTAATGCGTTTTAGCCAACCGTCCACACTACGCCAGAGTTCTCGAGCGCTGAAAACAGAGCGTTGCGAAAACGCTGGAGAGGCCGTTTTCATTCTGAAACGCTGCTGCTCCGTCTCAGTGTGGATGATGGAAAACGGAAACATCTGAAAACGGAGGCGGGGCTGCAGACATTCGCCTCTCTGATTGGGGCTTTTCCTGAATATTAAGTAGCCTAACACACACAGTTCAGTCCTGCATTCTCTCCATGTAAGTTCAGACTTCGCAAGTTTGATCAAGGCTGCAGTCTCTTCTTCTCAGTTTGATATGGAAAACAGACTATACCGAGGACACGGGTAAATCTTCAAAGGGAACAGTGTACTTTATAACTTCATTCACATCACCCTGGCTACGTTGTTTCACTTTCTCAGCAATAAAATGTAAACATGATTTAAGGAACTGCCTATTTTCATTTTAATATTAGCAACTTAACAGACAGCAGAAATGTTGAGGCGTCGTGCTGCATATATGAGCGTCATCGTCACTGTGTGGATATTTATAACAAAACAACAATCTCTAACAACGGCCTCCTTTCAATCTCAGTGAAAATACGAAACCCTCTCTTTTGCTGAATATCAGTTTTAATAATCGATAATGGCCATTATAAAAGTATAACACAATAAGTTTATACATTATAGGAATTAAGGCAAGCGATCAGTCAATATACAGAATAGGCTACGTGCTTACATTAATCATTAATTTATCTTTGCGCTCAGCCAAAACACGTTACCTGAGAACAAGTAATAGATTCCAATGACCAAAGTCAGGGAATATGTCGTTAGATAAAGACAACAAGATGAATGAAATATCCCGTTTAATAAATATAGTGAGATTAGATCCAGCGGGAGATGCTTGATGAGAAGTCCGACTAGCAGAGCTCTCATCTGGGTAGATGGGCTGCAGCGCTTGCCTGAGAGTGTGTGTGTGGTCACGTGATGTGCGTTTTCAGCGTTTTGGTGTGGACGGAGAGCAGTTCAGAAACGCTGGGTAAAACGCGAGTGTGGACGCGGATCGTTTTCATTCTACAACGCCGTTTTAAAACTAAAACACACTAGTGTAAACGGGGCCTCAGTTTGTAGACGTTAAAGGGCCATGAAAGCCCCTTGTTTCAGCAGGGTGTTTTCACACCTCTACTTTGGAAAAAGTCAGGAAAGTGGGCGTGTCCAGCTCTGTTTAGGGGGAGTGTCGGAGGAGGGGAAAGCGGGAAGGTCTGTAAAAATGTGCATAAAAATGGGGAGTGTCAGTTTGGGCACATGCTGATTTTCACAGAGGCAAAACACACACAGACGCAGAGGAGACAGACAATGACTGTGTTTACATGGACATCAGTAATCAAATTATTTGCCAAATTATTAAATGGTGGACTTTTAGATTTTAGCATTTACAGCAGATCTTTCAGTCCATAATATTGTAGTGATGTTAACACACTGTAAACTTTATTAACTTAGAAATCATTTGACTAAGGTCTGTCTTTAAACACTGAAAGAGTACTGCTGACCATACCAACTCACTTTGCCTCTGAATAAACAAACAAAAACCACTAATCGATCCCTTACCAAATCTGTAGAGACAGGACAATCAGCACCAACTGGAGCAGCATCTTTATTAAGAGAAGATGAGCTGCAAATCCGGATTTCACCATTAAAAGATGGGAGAAGCTCTCGGGTAAACAATGTTCCTTAGACATGTATTTCTGTGCACTGATCCACAGGTGAGTCCAGCTGCGCTCTCATAGCGGGAAAATGAAAACAAAACCTTCACTGCAGCACATTATAAAAGCAACACTGACGACCTGTATCTCCAAACAATTCTTGTTTTCTCGCTTGGCAACACAACATGTCGACTCCCTGCCGTCTGAACACTGTAACTGGTAAAAACAGTCTTCGAAGCTAGCATGCATATTAATGAAGTTGCACCGCATACATAATAGAGCACGCTGATTGGTTTGAACCAAGCCTTACTCATGCATTAATGCAGCACACTCAGAGACGTCATAAGGAACTCCCAGGTACAGACGTCCAGTCTACACGCTGGAATACACGCTAAGATCTCATGTCCGTGACGCAGCTTCAAAAACTAGTTTCAGACCGGAAGAACACATTTGCTCGATATAACGCAAAAACAACTATTTTTCACTTTTTAGTGAAATATAGGTGTCCTAATAGTGTTTATAGCAGTGTGGGACACATATACCACTGTCAACAGCTCAACACATGTGTTCTGGTGTTTCGTGACCCTTTAAATCAGGTTTATTATGTACATTAACATAACACTTATCCATACAGCAGTGGAGATTAATGTGTATCCTGTCACCTTTGCTGTACAAAAACAGTGCAAAGTGTGTGTGTCTGCTGTGTGTGTGTGTGTGTGCATGCGTGAGAATTCTAATAACATTGTGTGTGACTCATCATTGCAACTCTGTGTTCTTGAGGCACAAAAGACTTATCTTAAAGGGCACCTATTGTACCACTTTTTCAAGATGTAATATCAGTCTTTTCTGTCTCCAGAATGTGTCTGTAAAGTTTCAGCTCAAACATCCATCAGATTACCCATTAGAGCTATCAGAATGTTGGATTTTCTGCTCTGAACACCTTGTAGCCGTGTTTGTGTGCCTTTAATGCTGGATCTACCCGCCCATCGTTCCCACATGCCTGTCAGAGTGTGCCTCCGTTTCCGCCTCGGCTGCGTCAGATAAACAGCACAGTGACAGACATGAAGCGGATCTCGCGTTTGTGAGAAATACTACAGTAAGAACTTTCCCAATGATTATTTGATGTATTTGTTGTGGAGTTAATTCAAGCCTTTTTGCAACGATGAGTCACACACAATGTCGTTACAAAGTTCCCACACAGTGCAAAGTTATACGCGCGCTCTGTGTGTGCCTGTTTTTGCACAGCAAATGTGTCAGGATGCAGGTTAATCTCCACTGCTGTATGGATATCTGTTATGTTAATGTACAGAATAAACCTGATTTAACGTCCACAAACCAGGATTGAAGTGTCTTCTTTTATAATTGTTCTGACATGCAGCTGTGCTATTAAAGACTGTAAAATCGCTGTAATTCATTAACATGCTCTGTTTTAAACACGTGTGAACTTGTGAATCTCATTTTTGATCACATTTAATGATGACTGATGATCACAGAGAGCTGAACAGATCTTCTTATCCCGCTTGCTTTGTACGCGTTCTGTCTTGTTGATATGATTATATGTGTTACCATGGAGACATGTTAATTAACGGCTGTCAATCAATTCAGTGGGTGCGGAAACCGCACTCCTATGTCACATTGCGGTCAGCCTCAAAATAAGAGGGCTTTGCATCCTATTTTAATGTCAGTGTAACCGTACGCTCTTTTGCTCTGCATTGTGTAGTGTAGTTAATGACGAGAGGACACCGTTTTGAGTCTGCACAGAGAATGTTATTATGAGATCGGCAGCTTCAGCTCATTACATTAAATGTACACTCCTTCGTTCAAGGTAAAGGTGGAAAAGAAAAAGAGAAAACTAGCTCTCACAATTACAAAAACCAGCATGTGAACAGTGACAATCCACATATTACATTGTCAAAATAAAAATCATAAATGCATACCTGCACGGAGATTGTTATTATGAGATCGTCAGCTCATTACATTAAGGGCTCTATTTTGACGGTTCATGCTCAAAACGCAGGGCGCAAACACTTTCAGGGCGTGTCAGAACGCATTTTTGCTAATTTAAGAAAGAGAAATCTGCTTTGCGCCGTGGCGCATGGTCTAAAAGGGTTGAGTTTATTTTCTTAATGAGTTATAGGTGTGTTTAGAGAATAAACCAATCAGAGTCTCATCTCCCATTCCCTTTAAGAGCACATTCGCTATTTACAGGACGCAAAGTAAGTCTAAGTGGAAAAACTGAGCATTTCACCAGCAAACAGTTCACAGTTTTTTAACAGAAAACAGTTAAACAGAGCATCTACTGCGTGAGAATGAGAGATAATGGATCTACTTTCGCTCTTAGATAGGGAAACCTTTACGCACAGACATCAATTAGTCTATAAATAAATACTTTTGTTTGTTAAGCGCAAATATTCGTTTCAAAACTATTTCTAAATTCAGTTCTAATTTCCAGCAAACGAATAAATGAACAATAATAATGAAGTGTGCTCAAAAACCTGAGTTATATCCTAAAACACATGCTGTGCCCCATATAGTCTAAAACCTGACAGGTGGACAAATCTAAGCTTGTTTTTAATAAAACAAATATAAATATGGATATAATAAATAATACTGCTAATAATAATAACATTATACAGAAGCTAATAGTCCTGAATGAACTGAAAAAGCCTCCCGAGATGAAGAAGACATAAAAGCAGTGATTTTTCATATTTATGTAGGCTAGAAAATAATATGTTTTGTAATATTTTAATCCTTTATATTTATATCCTATATCTATTCTTATTATATCCTATATATATCCTTAATATTTACGTTTTTTCATATGTAAAGATATTTGCCTATTGCTCTCTTGTGTGTATTAAGCAGTGTGTAAGCGAGGCGCAACTCTGAGTTTAGACCGGGTTTGTTTTGGTCTAATGAAAAATCTATTATAGTTTCTCAAAATAGCAACGCGCCAGCGGTCCGCCTCAGAACGTCTCCTTTTTAGACCAGAACGCCTATGAGCACACAAATGAGCGCTAATGCATTTGCTATTTAAACAGCGTAGCGCAACGCCTCAACCACTCTTGCACCAAGCTGAAACTATCAAAAGACTACTGCGCCACGCCTTGCGCCACACTGCGCCGGGTGTATGATAGAGCCCTTAATGTACACTGTCAACAAAAATAAAATTTTTAACGTTTTTACATCAGTAAATATAACAAATGATTTACTTAAATATGTATTTGTGTGTGTGTTAATTATGGCCAGAGCCAAGTTCAATATGGAACAGGTAGAGCATACCTCCTTAGTTCAAGGTAAAGGTGGAAAGACCGCTCAAGCAATAGTGCAACAGGTATGGCTGCTTGGACTATACCACCTTGACGTTAACCCACTTTACAGACTCATTTTACATTTATAATGTGAACACAAAACAATTTTATATGAACAGTAAGTAAACAGGAGGAAAATATAGTGAAATCAATATATCCAAAATAATCCTGTTACATCAGGAGATTAAATAAAGAGGCTTATTGTGTTTCTATCAGCCCAATATGAATGTGGACACACTATACTACACACAGCTCTGTCCAAACAGCTCACTGAAGATGATTTTCATCATAGCTGCCCTTTAAATCTTAATAAAGGGGGACAATAGGTGCCCTTTAAGCATTTGGAGTTTGTATGATGTTTTAAATGTCTTGACTGTCTTCTGTTCAGAGATCCTGCATGCTATAATAATGTTTATTATATTATATTATAGTGTTGTGATTAACAATAGGAGCTCACACTGTCATCTGCAGTAGTGTTTATGAATGATTCAGCTCATACTAGAGGTAAATTCACTCCTGATGCTGCACTGTTGTGTGTGTGTGTGTGTGTGTGTGTGTGTGCGTGTGTGTGTAGGTACAGCATTGAACGTGTGTTCCGGCCTCGTAAGCTGGACCGTGTTCACCCTCGTGAGCTGCTGGAGTGTGCGTTCGACATCATCATCCCCGTCAGCAGCTCTCTGATGCCGGACGCCGAGGCCATTTACACCGTCAGTGAGGTCATCCAGGAGTTCAGCGCACTGCAGGTGCACGCACACACACAGTGACACACATGTGCGCACACACACACACCCACACACTTCTGGAGAATCCATGCTTAATCTGTATCTGTAGAGGATCTGCTGTGTCTGAATGACTGTGTGTGTGTGTGTGTGTGTGTGTGTTTCAGGACAGAAACTACACCATTCACCTGAACCACACCAGTCTGCTGAAGGCCATCCTGCTGCACAGCGGAGTCCCAGAGGACAAGCTCACACACGCATCCAATATACTGTGTGACGCCATGGTGAGAAACACACACACAGAGAGAGAGACACACACGCTCGGATACACACACACACACACACACACACACACACACACATAGATGGACACACACAATTTTACACTCTTTCGTTGTGTCTGTCACACACGCACACAAAATCATAGACACACACACACACACACACACACACACACACACACACACCGTGCACAGATGAAATTAAAATTCTCTTATGATGCTTTTTACATATGCTTGTGTGTTTGTCTGTGTTGCTGTATGTGTGTGTGTGTGTGCGTGTGTATGTGTGTGTGTCTATGGTTTTGTGTGCGTGTATGCGTGTGTGTGTGTGTGAACAGCGTCAGTAGTGTGCGTCTCAGATTCAGTGTGTCTGTACTGTCAGTAACACAGGCTCTTCTGTAACTGAAGTGTGTTTGTGTGTCTCTTCACCTCCACACACACACACAGAGTGAGAAACTGACCAAGCGAGAAGTGGAAGCCAAGTTCTGTAACCTGTCCCTGTCCAACAACAGCGTAAGTCACTCACTCACATCCAGAGCACCACACCACTCTGCTGTTTTGTCTTAAGGGGGAACATCTCTTTATTGAACACTAGTTAGGGAGCAGTGTGTGAATATACCCCTCTGGCGGCATATGGGTTAGTTTGAGTGAAGCGGCGCAGACGGATCCACAATGCACTTCAGCAACGGCAGTTCGGCAACGCCTGACATCACCCATTCAAAGTGAATGGGAAGCGTTTAAGCTGACGCCCCGTGTAAATGGAGCGTAAATGTTTACTGTTTTAGGTCTGTCAGGATTCCCTAAATGATCTACATTTGCTAAATGCCAGAAAAATGAGAGAATTTCTAGACAGAAGTGTACACACATTTCCTTCGTATTTTTGCTTTTCTTTTAAACTGCATGACTTTGGTCAAATGTTTTGGGTCTCCTTCCACAAGGTTCTCTCAATAGTTTGCAGGAATTTCCAAGTGGTGCTCGCTGCAGAGCCATTTGAGGAGAGGTGAGCTCCAGCGAGGGGGAGCTTAAGCTTGAGCTCCACCTTTTTTGCACCTCTTCTACGAGTGATGTCACTGGGGGTAGGGTTAGGGGTGGGGTTGGTGTACGCATTAAAACAGCTTAAGCCTAGTTCACACTACAGGATTTTAAACATCAGCAGATCGCTGTGCCGTTCACACTACATGACTTGACTTTGTGTCTTTTAATTCCTGTGGTGTTCACACTACGCAACACTCTGTGAATGATCCACAATAGGGGGGTCACACACTACATGATCTGACAACATCTCATTCCCCATCAGCTCATTCAAGCTACCAAACCACAGCCAATGAAAATTTGAGGGAGGAGTTGTCAGAAAAAGCTGAACACTATTGGCTGCTTGTGTGCTGATGACATCACTGACAGCGTTTCAAGCTTTGGAGAAAGCATTTAAAAACATCGTCAAATCAGCTGATTTATCAGCGCATTAATCACTCATCTGCAGGTTCCAGTGGATAGATACACAGAGTTTTTAATTTTTGTAATTTTATAACTCTTTGAAATAAAACTAACATATTTATAACACCCTGCCGCTTTCTAACTATCAGTGTATTTCTTTCTGACATTGTTATTTTTTTATTACAAAACAGTAAAGAACTGAGCATTTCTGCCTTAAATTACCATATTGGTTAAAATGACTGCATGCATGTCTGATACTTTTCACTGTGACTTTAAATATGTGTGCATTTTCTTGCCTGGCAACTTCCTGCTAACATAAATAAAACTTTCTGATGGCAAAAACATCAATTTACTTCAGATATCTTTCAAAACAGCAGATTCTGTGCCGAATAGGTCCTGTTTGAAAGTGAAAATGAAAGCCAAGACCTTTAAGTGTTCTAGTATCTTAACTACATATTTATAGGCTGTATTACCAAAAAAAGATAATATTTTTAGGGTAATAGTGTCATTAAATATGATGCCAGACATTCAAAGCTTAATTTTAATATCTCAATAATAGCTTTGAATGTAAATATGTTGTGGCAGTATGGCGTTTTATATGAGAACGGTCAGAATGAGCAGTATGGTAATTCTAATAGTTACAGAGTTCTAGTTCCACTGTTAATATATCCTCCTCTCATGTCTGTGCTAACGCAGAATGAAGCGAGTACACCGATGCCCATTCTGACCAATCACAGATGTTTCTGCTGAGCTCCTGAACACACAGGCGTTCAGCTCATGCTGATATGCTCTCTCATTGGCTGCAGCTCGTCACTACATCTGACCACACGTGGGGTTGAGTCGGCCGACTGCTCTGGAATATTTAGCATGCTGAATGTTGAATTTCCGTCTGCGAGGTGTCGGCGACGCGTCAGCGAGCCTCGTTGATGCGTTGTTCAGTAGTTCACACATAAAGAGCGGCGAGCGCCGAGCACCCGCAGATTTCTTCCCGATCACAGCCCGATCTGTCGGCGAGCTCGTTAACTTCCAAATCGGGCTCAAATCAGGCTTAAAATCCTCTAGTGTGAACTAGGCATTACAGGAGGAGGAGCGACAGCTCATGCTCCCCCTCGCTGGAGCTCATCTCTCCTCAAATGGCTCTGCAGCGAGCACCCTCTCGGAATTTCGGCCCATTCCTCCTGACAGAATTGCTGTAACTGAGTCGGATTTGTAGGCTGTCTTGCTTGCACAAGTTTTTTCAACACACATTCTCTATAGCAGGGTTTTTCAAAGTCTAAGACAGTGGGCCTCCCTTTTGACACAACTTATCCATTGGCGCCCCCCTCCTCCCAAACACGCACACACACACACACACACACACACACACACACACACACACACACATATATATATATATATATATATATATATACATACAATATATATAAAGACACAGACAGATGTCAGACTGTTAACTCACTTTTATCATCATTTGCATGAAAGTGCAATTATTTACAGAGTAATAACAAGTATTTTAATATAACGTTTTTAAAACTAGGATGATGGTTCAATATGAATAGAACAGATCCAAGAACTGTCCATCCCAGTCAAAACAGTCGAAGTTTAGCGGGTCTCATGCTGTCATTAGCCAAAATATCTTGACAAACCACACATAAAGGTCGTGGTTCATCAGCTGGTCCTGTCCACGTAAATCCTAAACTCAAATACTGATCATCATATCGTCGTCTTTTGGGTTTAAGCCCTGAACTTGAAGGCTTTTGTGGCGAGGGGGCGTGGCCGAGAGCCGTGGGAACGGAGTGAGGCCACCGCGTAAGTGGATACACCTGCGGTGCGCACCTGCCTCAGATCCCACGGAAGGAGCCCTGGATCATAAAAGGAGGAACAAGGGCAGAGGAAGCCGAGAGAGGACCGGGCCCAGACATATTTTACTTTTGCTTTCAGTTTGACGGCTGTCTCCGTGAGGAGCTGCCGTCCGTTTGTTCTGGTTTAAACGGCAGCCCTAATAAATCATTTTAAAACTGCGTCGGTTCTCCGCCTCCTTCTTCCCGGCGGCCAAAGGGCCGTGAACTTCATTACAGCTTTGAATCGGGGGGTCTCAGAAACCGACCCATTGTACTAGCAGGCATGTACCTGTATTGGCGGGCTTGCCAAACAGAAGTGAATTCACAGCTATGGCCTTCTGGGTAAAAAAGGTTTTCTTATATTTGACGTATTTTTTTTGCTTTGTTTAATTAAAACGTTTAAATATAATAAAAAATACATATAATAATTAAACTTAACAATTATATTTTTATTATATTATATTTTTTCCCACGCCTCCCCTGACATGCTCTGGCGCCCCCCAGGGGAGGCGCGCCTCACACTTTGAAAACCCCTGCTCTATAGGATTGAGTTCAGGGCTTTGTGATGGCCACTCCTAAACATTCACTCTGTTTCCTTAAAGCACATTTGAACTCATTTGGCAGTATGCTTAGGCTCATGGTCTGTCTGGAAGAGCCATTTGTGGCCAAGTTGTAATGTCCTGGCTGATGTCTTGAGATGCTGCTTCAGTATGTCTCCAAACATTAGTCTGCAGTGTCATTCAGCAAATTGTAATCTGGCTTTGTTGTTGATTCTGACTTCTTGATTTTCTCATGTTGTCACACAAGGAAGCAGTGTGTTTGAGCTTTTCCTTGTGCCTCACATTAACTCAAATGTTGTCAATCAGCCAATCAGAAACTTCCAAAACCTTGACATCATCATCTGAGCTTTATCAGAGGCAGAATAATCTTATTGTGTGTAAACTTGACTTTCAAGAAGAGTTAGAACAAATTCTCAAACAATATCTCTCTCATTATTCTGCTATTAAACAGAACAGAAACACATGTGATCATCCTCACTTACCTAAAAGAGGAAGAGTTTAGTCACATTAACATCTGACTCTTTTAAATGGTGCTGTGCCTTTTAATACAGCATATGTACACTTCTCCTTTCAACTGTAGGTGTTAAAATAAGATTTGGCATCAGAAATCATCCCATTTGCTGAAACACAGAGAAAGCTGAGGCCAAATTAAGCCTCAAAATCAGCCCAGAGTGGATGAAGACGACCCAACAGCACACAGGGATCAATGAATGGTGTTGCTCAGGTGTAGAACGTGATGTTTTGGGGTGTGTGTTCAAATGCAGATGCTGTATAAGTGTTGGTGTGTGTGTGTGTTCAGATGCAGACGCTGTATAAGTTCATCGAGCAGAAGGGTGGTCTGCAGGAGCTGCTGCCGCTCATCAACTCTCTGACCAAACAGAAGAGCTCGGCTGTTTCTCAGATGGCCAAACAGGGCCTGAAGGATCTGGAGGAGCTGCTCAGCCTGCTGAAGAAGCTGACCCTGAAGCTGCAGGTGATGGATTAAGACTGATATGTGCCGACTATCACCAGCTGTGTTTCCATCCACATATTTTTACGGAGCAGTCACATAAAACTGCTTAATTGGGGTGTCCCCGGGGTCCTAAAAAGTTGCGCGCACACTATACTAACCGAACCATGCCCATGCCCGTTTCCCAGATCGTTTGAAAAGTGGGAGTGCTTTAAGCCAAATGTTTAATTCCCTGATTTTTCCCCTACACTAGTGTTTATTTTGATGCATTTGGTGTTTATTTTTGTGCATTTGGTGTTTATTTTAATGCATTTTGATGCATTTATTTTGATGCATTTATTTTGATGCATTTGGTGTTTATTTTGATGCATTTAGTTTTTATTTTTATGCATTGTATTTTTGTTTTAATGCATTTGGTGTTTATTTTGTACATTTGGTTTTTATTTTAATGCATTCGGTGTCTATTTTAATGCATTCGGTGTCTATTTTGATGCATTTGGTGTTTATTTTGATAAAATATATTTATAATTTATTTCGGTTCAGTCGGCTCGGCCTTGTTGGAAGAGGTGTGCCAGAGCGCGGTTCACTCGGACTCAGCGGTACGCTTGTAGTGTGTGCTAATTGCACCTATGCCCAGAACTGAAGACGAGATGTGACTTTTTTATATGGAGTTATTAATCATTCTTACTGTTCAATGAATACAAACTGTCAGACCGCAATATAATACAAACTGTACGGGTCGTTCACATATCATATGAGCAGCACTTCTCACAACACAGATGCTTTACATGCGTAAATACTGTATAAATATTCATTATTAACCTTTCTATCAACATGATCTGATTATAACTGCAGATCAATGACGAAATGGCGAAATAGCCTACTGTAACATCTGTAATTATATAAAATAAATATATAAATGAACTTTATGGGTGTAACGATTTATCGTTGTACGATTTATTGCGATGCAAAAATGTCACAATATGCATGGTGGCGTTATGACGATTTGATTACGATATGACGTCCGTTTTCTCTTATTAGTTGAGCTGTTTGCACGTGAGCTACGTTTCACCTGCTGTCGCACGTGAGTTCAGATTGCAGCAGCAGTAATGTTAGCAGACCAAGATGAGTGAAGCTGAAATAGAGGATGACCCATCCTCTCAAAATCAGACGTCTGGCAACATTTCGGTTGTACAGTCATTGCTTTAGACTCGTCCGCTTTTTGACACGCATACTGGGTCAATCATAGCCGAAGTTTTAAAGTCTTCACAGTGATTTACATACTTTGCACAGCGACATGGATACCTCCTAATGCTGTTGAAAGAGTCACATACTGTATTTATAAGGTACAATTCACCCTAAAATATCATTCTGTCTTCATATAGTGTTCCCGCCGCAAAATCACACATGACGTGAGCTGACCAAGAGCTGTTACTACAGAGGGCGGATGATAGACGCGCGCGTATGGCAAGCCGTTTTAGCATTTAAACCTTTGTTCTGACTATCCATAAATATATTTAGAAATATCTCTAATTATATTTTGACTAGTCATAATTATAATTCGACTAGTCAGAATGACAATTAGTGATATCTGCAATTACAATTGTACTAGTACGAAATCAGATTGGAGATATCTGCAAATATATTATGACTAGTCATATTCCTCCATTGACTTCCATTGAAAAATATTTGCAGATATCTCTAAATGAGTTTTGACTAGTCACAATTGTAATTAGAGATATCTCTAAATGAATTTAATTAAATATGAATTAAATACCTGGAAATGTGGATTTTTTTTTGCACACACAAAAAACGCAAGTAACCAAGAAAAGCCTTAAGCTCTTACTGTTAAATTCAATTGAATAGAAAGCTTATTTTTTTTGCACCTTTACTTAAATTGTTCCTTAATTTTGTCTCTGTCATTTTGATAATATTTTTAAGAAGTTTTTAAATTGTTTTATTTTCCAGAGACAGGCCTGTTTAATTTATTTTCTTAAACAAGGTTCAGTTTAACAAGTTGAAACAAAAGAAATACATAAAAAATAGTTTACTTGGTAAAATTTGCATTTTTAGTTTAATTTTCAATTTTTATTCCAAATATCGTGATGCATATCGAATCGTGAACATTTATATCGTGATGCACATCGTATCGTGAGCTGAGTGTATCGTTACACCCCTAATGAACATATATGAACACATACAGACCCTTACTGTCTCCATATATATTACCAACTACAGAAGAACACAGCAGACATTTAGTCCTTATTTAGGATCAAAACCAACAGGAAATATAGCCCGCAGTCAGCGCAGATCTCTCATCTGAATGTCGTATGCAGTATTTTGCACTCGCTCAGCTATAGTAGTGTGTGTTGTTGTGTGTTTTGCAGGTGGTGGTGAATCTGGGTTTGGTCTATAAGGTCCAGCATCACTGCGGCGTCATCTTCCAGTTTGTGGCGTTCATCAGGAGACGGAAACGAACCGTTCCTGATATCCTGGCGGCCGGAGGACGCTACGATCACCTGGTAACATCAACACTGATAAACTGACCAAACCTGAACTGTTTTAACAGAACAAATCTGAGCATTTCAATATTTTAATACGACAAAACCAACCCATATTTACCTGTTCATTAACAGGGCTCGAAATTAACTTGTTTACTTGGTAGCACCGGTGCTCCCAACTTCAAATATTTAGGAGCACCAGAAAATATTTAGGAGCACCAGAAAAAATTTAGGAGCACCCACCAAAAATGAATGAACACCGCTGCAAATTGTATTTTAAGGGATTTATTGTATTTTAAAACAACATCAATTAGGACTAACAAAAAACAGAAACAACTATCTAACTAATGCTGTGATGACTTGATATTTGTGTGCAATAATTCCAAAATGAATGTTGAATAATTCTAGAATATTAATGATGATGAAAATGACAATAATAGTAACGATGAATTACATTTCTCATTATCATGCTGCCTTGAACGTGCATGAATATCTGCTATAAAAAGTCTGTTACTTTATGAAAAATAAATGTATAGTTTGCATCAAACAAAAATGAAGCATTGCAGTAAGAAATATTGATTTTGTACTGCTGTTTTATATGCATGTCAAATTAATAAATAATATTTCTGCTACAAAACAAACAAAAGATTATAATAAATCATTCAATTCAATGATGAAAGCTGCAAAGCAGTCATCAGTAAATAAATTAAAATAATAATATACACCTCAAGAAAGAATAGACAAGAGAAAGTAAGTAAAGTCTCACTTCTATCACTCTTTAAAAGTTTTGGTTTCAGTTTGTGTCAATTTAAAGGTTCAGTCTGAGATGATCTTCATGTTTCTGTGTTTGTGGAAAAGCAGGCGAGTCAGCCGACCCAATTTATGAGCAGGCAGAGCAGGATTCTTGCAGTGACCACCAGCGCAATACCGCTCTTTGTTATGATGAGCCGCAGTTTCAGTGTAAACTTAGTAAAGGCGAGCTTCTTTGGTGATGATGCAGTATTAGATTGGACTTTTAGCGGACATTTGCGCTGAACACGCAGTGAACGCAACGCATGAGATTCGGGCGCCTTCTCTGAAAAGCGCGTACTCGATTGATCTCAGCTGGCGGATCATTATTCACCACGTGTCATGATCGCTCTCATCTGCTCCTCAACTTTAGGTGGAGTTTGCAAACCTGTGTGCTTTAAGTTTTTACTCTTCAGCCGTTTGCATTTCCCGTGGTCATAAAAGCTCCTTCCCTGTCATCTGACAGCGGAATACCTTGAGTGATTGACAGCTAATATGAA
>NC_133192.1:1487500-1692500 GCF_049306965.1 Danio rerio
TTTTAAATCGGATGTGTGGAAGCATTTCGGTTTCTTTCTAAAAAGATACGAGAAAGGAGAAAAGGTGACAGACAAAGACAAAAACAGAATGCAGGCGCTGCCAGACTGTGGTGAAATATAAGTCGGGGAATACGACTAATAACAGTGATGGGGACTGCAGAACACAGCACACTGTTCAGATTGATGCAGACGTTGACTTGTACCGCAGAGAGACCTCTATCTCACTCATGACTTGTCCTCTCAAGTGGTGGAAAGACAATGCACAACGTTACCCACTGCTGTCAACCTTGGCTAAATCATATCTCTCTGTCCCAGAAACCTCAGTCCCAAATGAGAGGGGTTTTTCTGCTGCAGGGGACATGCCCAGACCCCAGCTTTCACCAGATTATAGTTATATGATCATTTTCCTTATAAAACCCCTCTCTATATGAGTGAGTGAGGGATTAAATGTTGAATGTGATGAGTTTTCAACAATACTAAACTGAAACTTTATTTTTTTATATGGTTTAATAGTTTTTTTATTATTAAAATTGAAAAATTGAAGTTCCTGTTTGGAAGCTTACAGATAGATGGCTGATTTGTGTCATTGATATGTTCAGTGCTGAGGTAAATAAACACTTTTGCCACTTTTTTCGAGTCTTTTCATTAGTTTTGTTTTTTCCTGTAAATGATTCAATAAAGACTGTACCATGACATTCATACCGAGGTATTATCGTACCGTGAAATTCTGATACCGTTACATCCCTAATATATATATATTAGAGGTGTGAAGCTATATACTGGCCTCACGTTTCGGTTCAGTTTTGATTATCATGCCATCGATTCGCTTTAATTCGATATCTCGGTGCATCACGGTGCATTGACGATGCTTTCCATACACAGTGTTGTATTTTGGGAGGGCTATAACAAGCTGTCTGTATAAGCACACACACACACACACAAAGCATCACGCTGTCTTTCATTCACACACATACACAAACATAGACAGCACCACACAAATAAACACGCACGCGCACTTGCTTACTCGCTCGGGAGCGAGATTGTGAGACCGCGCACTCCTGTTCAAATGACACCAGAGTAACCGACCGCTCCCGCGCTTTATTTGGAAATTTATTCCGCGCAGCATGATACCTGGTTAGGTATGCAGACCTATTTCCAGAAGTATCGTTGTAACAGCTGAGAGGAAAAGAGAGGGGAGGAAAAGTCACGACAGCAGGTGAAATGGGCCACAGTGAGAGAGAGAGAGAGAGAGAGAGTTCACTTTCATTCCCTCAATCGCAGTGAAATAGGGGCATCTGCTGTAAGTGTCAGTGACAGATTGTCCAGAAAACGCACACACACACACACGCAGTGAAATTGTGCACACTTTCTGCATTTTTAAGTAGTTGGCTCTTGGAGTGTTGTAAATACCCACACTCGCCTCGCTCGCGACAGAGAGCAAATGAGATAAATGACGTCAGTATATATATATATATATATATATATATTTTTTTTTTTAAGGAGGCTGTGTCCCAGAGGAACTTTGTCTAGCAACACCTTTGCTAGTTGTCTAACAGCTTTTGTCTAACAAGTATAATATATAAACAAAATATCTGAATAACAGATATATGCCAATAATTATTTAATTATGACCAATTATTAATTAACAGTAATTAAATTCAGAATGGCGTCATGGTGGCTCAGTGGTTAATGCTGTCACCACACTGCAAGAAAGTCACTGGTTTGAGTCCCTTCTGGGTCAGTTGGTGTTTCTGTGTGGAGTTTGCAGTTTTGCTCCCCATGTTGGCGTGGGTTTCCCCCGGGTTCTCCAGCTTCCCCTACAGTCCAAACACATGCGGTATAGGGGAATTGATCAACTACATTGGCTGTAGTGTGTGTGTGTGTGTGTGTGTGTGTGTGTGTGTGTGTGTGTGAATGCAAGAGTGTATAGGTGCTTCCCAGTACAGCGTTGCAGCTGAAAGAGCATGTGCTATGTAAAACATATGCTGGATAAGTTGGCGGTTCATTCCACTGTGTCAACCTCTGATAAGGACTAAGCCGAAGGAGAGTGAATGAATGAATTCAGAATTTCTTACATTATATTGTCATGGATTAATTTCTTAGCTTTTTTCTTAAGCAATCGTCTCTGTAAATGAAAGGAATGTTCATCTTTAGTTGAAAAAATATAATAATTCTGCTAAATATATGTGTCTCTGCTTCTCTGAATTGATTTATACACACCTGTTCAACTCATATACAGTATTTAAGGCAAGCACATCACAAGTAACTCTATTTAAAGTACTGAAATATGTGTGTTTCCCATCAGGTGAAGTCTTTTGAGAAGGACCGTCAGTCGGAGAAAAGAATTCCCGAGTCGGATCTGGTGGATCACTTCATCCAGAAGAGCCGGACCAAACTCTCTGAGGAGAGAAACAGGTGATGTGAGGGTTCTGTTGGGTTGCTTTGTTGTCTACTAGCTGTGTTTCCATCCTAAGATGTGAATTAGACTTGGAGTCAGAAGATTTCAGACGCTTTCCTCCAGTGTGACAACAGCAGTGATGAGCGTCCATCCGAGAACCAATAGGAGCACAGAATCTGATGACGCAATCCATGCAAGAATTCAAATGAGCGCGGGGAAATGTCAGAACAGTTTTACGTCCTGGTTTTATTGTGGAGGCACGCTGTGTGCAAAATTTCTGCTACAGTTTGTTTACGTTTGCTGTGAAGAATCATTCTCAGTTATGCTCATATGCTTTGTATGCATATTTTCAGATTGTATTGGTGTCCATTGAGCATGTTTTATATTTCTATAAAGATAGGTGTATGGGAACACAGCTAGTGATGCAGTGTTAGTTGTGTTGTTGACTTCTGCTAACGCTCTTCTGTCCTTCATCAGAGAGATATCTGAGAGCGCGTCTCTACAGAACCCAAAGGGATCATTACTGGGAAACTCAGGTGCGCTTCTCTTGTGTTTTATCACACAGCAAGCTTCAGATATATGGCAAAACATTAAGGGCCCTATCACACACCCAGGAGCCAAGTGCAAGTGTCATCAGTCATTATTGCAGTGCAGTAAACACACCGCTCTCTGCTCTTCTAAACATGTTAATGTGATTGGTTTAACAGCTCAACTGATTTGAATCATCATGTATTTGAAGTCATTTTCTGACTCACTGTGAATCGTTACATCCCTACCTCTGACTCAAACACTGACAGAACTGAGATGAACATATGAATCTTTTTGAGTGTGTGTGTGTGTGTGTTTATTTGTTTGTTTGTTTGTTTATTGTGCGTCAGGTGTGTGTGATTCACACTGCAGCAGCGGCCTTATGTCCATGAATGTGAACCTGGTGACTCCAGAGAAGATCTCAGCCAGTTCCAGGCGGAGATACGAGACACAGGTCAGCATGAGCTCACACACACACACACAAAACCACGAAACTTTACATGGAAACTTTTACCCAGAGTTCAGAGTGATCCTCCAGTAAACAACTCACTGATTCAAATGATCCATTCAAAATAAGGCTCCAGTAAACAACTCACTGATTCAAATGATTCAGAGTGAGTCTCCAGTAAACAACTCACTGATTCAGATGATCCGTTCAGAGCAAGTCTCCAGTAAACAACTCACTGATTCAAATGATCTGTTCAGAGTGAGTCTTCAGTAAACATCGCAATGATTCAAATGACCCATTCAGAATGAGTCTCCAGTAAACAACTCACTGATTCAAATGATTCATTTAGAGTGAGTTTCCAGTAAACAACTCACTTATTCAGATGATCTGTTCAGAATGAGTCTCCAGTAAACAACTCACTGATTCAAATGATTCATTTAGAGTGAATTTCCAGTAAACAACTCACTGATTCAGATGAGCTGTTCAGAATGAGTCTCCAGTAAACAACTCATTGATTCAAATGACTTGTTCAGAACGAGTCTCCAGTAAACAACTCACTGATTCAAATGACCCATTCAGAATGAGTCTACATTAAACAACTCACTGATTCAAATGAGCTGTTCAGAATGAGTCTCCAGTAAACAACTCATTGATTCAAATGACCCATTCAGAATGAGTCTCCAGTAAACAACTCACTGATTCAAATGAGCTGTTCAGAATGAGTTTCCAGTAAACAACTCATTGATTCAAATGACCCATTCAGAATGAGTCTCCAGTAAACAACTCACTGATTCAAATGAGCTTTTCAGAATGAGTCTCCAGTAAACAACTCACTGATTCAAATGACCTGTTTAGAATGAGTCTCCAGTAAACAACTCACTGATTCAGATGATCCATTCAGAGCAAGTCTCCAGTAAACAACTCACTGATTCAAATGACTCATTCAGAGTGAGTCTCCAGTAAACAACTCACTGATTCAAATGACCTGTTTAGAATGAGTCTCCAGTAAACAACTCACTGATTCAAATGATCTGTTCAGAATGAGTCTCCAGTAAACAACTCATTGATTCAAATGACCCATTCAGAATAAGTCTCCAGTAAACAACTCACTGATTCAAATGAGCTGTTCAGAATGAGTCTCCAGTAAACAACTCACTGATTCAAATGAGCTGTTCAGAATGAGTCTCCAGTAAACAACTCACTGATTCAAATGACCCATTCAGAATGAGTCTCCAGTAAACAACTCACTGATTCAAATGACCTGTTTAGAATGAGTCTCCAGTAAACAACTCACTGATTCAAATGACCTGTTTAGAATGAGTCTCTAGTAAACAATTCACTGATTCAAATGACTCATTCAGAGTGAGTCTCCAGTAAACAACTCACTGATTCAAATGACCGGTTTAGAATGAGTCTCCAGTAAACAACTCACTGATTCAAATGACCTGTTTAGAATGAGTCTCTAGTAAACAATTCACTGATTCAGATGATCCATTCAGAGCAAGTCTCCAGTAAACAACTCACTGATTCAAATGACCTGTTTAGAATGAGTCTCCAGTAAACAACTCACTGATTCAAATGACTCATTCAGACTGAGTCTCCAGTAAACAACTCATTGCTTCAAATGAGCTGTTCAGAATGAGTCTCCAGTAAACAACTCACTGATTCAAATGACTCATTCAGAGTGAGTCTCCAGTAAACAACTCACTGATTCAAATGATCTGTTCAGAATGAGTCTCCAGTAAACAACTCACTGATTCAAATGACCCATTCAGAATGAGTCTCCAGTAAACAACTCACTGATTCAAATGACCTGTTTAGAATGAGTCTCCAGTAAACAACTCACTGATTCAAATGACCTGTTTAGAATGAGTCTCCAGTAAACAATTCACTGATTCAAATGACTCATTCAGAGTGAGTCTCCAGTAAACAACTCACTGATTCAAATGACCGGTTTAGAATGAGTCTCCAGTAAACAACTCACTGATTCAAATGACCTGTTTAGAATGAGTCTCTAGTAAACAATTCACTGATTCAGATGATCCATTCAGAGCAAGTCTCCAGTAAACAACTCACTGATTCAAATGACCTGTTTAGAATGAGTCTCCAGTAAACAACTCACTGATTCAAATGACTCATTCAGAGTGAGTCTCCAGTAAACAACTCATTGCTTCAAATGAGCTGTTCAGAATGAGTCTCCAGTAAACAACTCACTGATTCAAATGACTCATTCAGAGTGAGTCTCCAGTAAACAACTCATTGCTTCAAATGAGCTGTTCAGAATGAGTCTCCAGTAAACAACTCACTGATTCAAATGACTCATTCAGAGCAAGTCTCCAGTAAACAACTCACTGATTCAAATGACCTGTTTAGAATGAGTCTCCAGTAAACAACTCACTGATTCAAATGACTCATTCAGAGTGAGTCTCCAGTAAACAACTCATTGCTTCAAATGAGCTGTTCAGAATGAGTCTCCAGTAAACAACTCACTGATTCAAATGACTCATTTAGAGTGAGTCTCCAGTAAACAACTCACTGATTCAAATGATCTGTTCAGAATGAGTCTCCAGTAAACAACTCACTGATTCAAATGATCCATTCAGAATGAGTCTCCTGTAAACAAAACTGCAATACTACAACAATGTGTGTAAAAATGTTCAAGAAGTACACCTATTTTTTTTTATTGTTTATATTTGTCAGCACACATTTCTTCGTTCTTTATTGTTGTGATTAGTATATGAATTCTTAGTTCTTTGCACACTTGATTTGTCATAAATTATGACTGACTATGACCTCTGGTGGTAATGCAAGGTTGTTGCAAAATAAACATTCATTGATAAGTACGTTCAATACTTTGACTAAATGCAATTGTAAAGCAGTAGTTAATACATTTACTGGAGTCATATTTGTGTGTTAACTCAAGTGCTCATGTTCATGACAAACCATTAAACATCCTTTATATTTCTGAACATCTTTCAGATCCAGACACGACTGCAGAATCTGAGCAACAGCTTGCAGAACAGGAGCAGCGACATCGAAGTGCTGGCCGTGAGTACATGATGTCACTTCCTTCTCTCAGATTACAGCTGCACCATATCTGTTTTATTTTTCTGCGATATGAAGACACTTTCACAAGACGGCTTGAATAGCTCTTAGCTCATTTCTCATCATTCATTATTGTCAGCATTGCGCTGTGAAATTATTCAATGTTAAAATATCTATATAAATATGCACACATTTGGATTATGGCTTCCAATAATTATGAAAAAAACAATAATAGAAGTCAAATGATTATTGCATCAAATCCTGCTTCCTTTTCCAGCAGTCTGCATTCACTGTCATGTGGCAATCAGTGCCGTTCACAGCATTGTGCTTGATTTATTAGCGCGCTTAGCCTCCGAAATGCACAGAACACACACCTAAAGTCATATTTTAGCTCCAGCTGCACCCAAATGCTCAAATACATGCAAAAATGAGGCAAAACACAAAAACACTTACTGATCATTCACATAAACTCTCGTTTGTTGTGTAAATGAACATTAAGAATGAATATTATGAACATTAAGAGTTTAAAAATTCTGAAAAATCATAACTTGCTTAAATACTGTACATACATTAAAAGGTTTTGCATCAATTCAGTGAAGCAGAGCAATTTTATTTAGTTTTTAACTCAATAAATTCAATTAATTTTTTAAGACAAATGCATATGCTTAGTAAAATATTCATTGAGAAATGAGTTCATGACCCTGTAAGCTATAAACTGATTGAGGCATTTTTTTGTGTTCATATATTTGGATGTTAACTTGACTATAATAATTGCAAATTAGATTAATATATTACCTAAATAAGCTTTTATTTGTCCGACAACTGCATGCATTTAGTAAACAATTGGGTAACACTTTATAATAACTACACACTATAAATCATTTATTAAGCATTAGCAAATAGTGAATTCATTATCGGTTAAGCATTACCTCTACATTAATAAATGTTAGTAAGCAGTTTATAACTGCAGCCACAAATGCTTTATTCTTGACTTATAAGCACATTTAAAATGTGCTTAATAATTGTATTTTCATACTTAGTTAATGATTAATTTTTCATTACTAAATTAAGTATCGCATTATTTACAAACCAGTTGTATTTAACAGTAGTTAAGGGTTTTTAGGATCATTCAGAATGAGTTAATAAATGATTAATAAACTATTGAAATCCACATTTATATCTCTTATTATTCAGGCACATACTAATAGTCAACTAATATGTTAATAAATGCTTTATTAACTCAACTTCATGCAGTTTTGTGACCTAATCTAAAGTGAGGACTATTCATGCTTTATAAATCCCTTATAAATGACAAATAAAGGCTCAGTTAAATTCTAAACAGGAAAAACGACATTATTCATTCCTATTCATTTAAAGATACACAAATGAAACTGTACTTCAAATTAAAAGTAAATCTTTGCAACCTGATCTAAAATAAAATCACTGTAGAGTTTAAAGATTACACTTTATTACATTGTTTAATTATTATATTGTTGTTTTATCCAGTTTTGTTGTATTTTGACACTCCTGTTATTCAGCAATGTTTAAACTTTACAGTAATTTTACATTTTACAAATGATTGCAAAGATTATCGTTCATTTGATTCTGAGCCTGTAATAGTCATTTATAAGGGATTTATAAAGCATGAGTAGTCCTCACTTTAGATTAGGTCACAAAACTGCATGAAGTTGAATTAATAAAGCATTTATTAACATATTAGTTGACTATTAGTATGTGCCTGAATAATAAGATATATAAATGTGGATTTCAATAGTTTATTAATCATTTATTAAAGAGCCCATATTATACATGAAATAAGGTCATATCTTGGTTGTAAGGGTCTCCAACAACAGTCTAATATGCATGCAAGGTCAAAAAACACTTTCATGGTCTTATAATCTGCATTTATTTTTACCTAATTATCCCAGCGACTCCTTTATGAATCGTCCAGTGATTCATTTGTTCCCAAACCCCTCCTTAGCGCGGAGCTAATCTGCGCTGATTGGACCGATGACAGTCTGTCGCGATTGGTCGACTGCCTTCAGTCAGAGAGGGAAATGGCCAATAGCTAATCAGCAATTTAAAAAGTAATCACAGTTCATACACGCTCGATAGTGTAGGCGTGGACTTTAGCTGCCACACTATGGCCAGTGGATAGTGCCACGGATAACCGAACGAAGGAGACAGTCGTGTACTCGCCATACCACACACACACAAAAACACACACACACCTCCGGATGACAACGCTCCCGCTTCAGCCCGCACCCGCCAGGTTTTAGCCTGAGAACCCGCTCCGTTTTCTGCCCGCCGCGCCCGGTCCCGCTAGAGCGGAGAACACAACCAAATATCACCCAGTATACAGTCCATAAAAACACACACACAGCACAAAGTACACAAAGCTCGTTCGTTCCTTCGCTCTCTCTCTCTCTCTCTCTCTCTCTCTCTCTCTCTCTCTCTCTCTCTCTCTCTCTCTCTCTCCCCGCGCCAGATTTCTGCGGCGTGGGAATACATTTCCGAATAAATCGCGGGAGCAGAACTCTAGCACGGAGCTCCATAAACAAACAGCACGCGTCGCGTTTTTAACGTGACTTTGCACGCGATAAGATAATATATCCAGTTAACCTGATACAGTACACGCGGTTACAAGTAAACAAATCACAACTAAATACATTTGCAAGCTAGAGTCAACGAGGCAACAACTTTAACCGCACGTACTTACACTTGAGAAATGTAGGAAGAAACCCATCCTGACGTCCATCAGTTACTCTTTACTGATCCTTCCTTTAACAAACTCAGATGAAGTATTCTTTGTAGCATGTAGCTTCCAGAAGTTTCCAACTGCTTGGTTATAATGCTGATGTTTCACCTTTGGGTAGAGACTCAATATATCCATCTGCAGTGTGACTTCAATCGACCGGCATGTTTGTGTGCGTGTGTTTGTGGGTGTGCGTGTGTTTGTGGGTGTGTGTGTGTGTGTGTGTCTGGGTTACTGCGTCAGAGGGCGGGGCCTCAGGTTTGAAATCTCCCGGGTTTGCGCGTGCACGTGAATAACTTGGTTTCGTTCGTACGTCATGGCGAAACACCTAATGAGTCGGTATCAAGGCGACTCGTTTGAAGCACTATGATTCGACTCTTTTATAGATGAATCAACAGTTTTAAACACTGTATTCTTACAGATTTAAGCCTTAGCTGGATACTTCACTTCACTTAGAGCTGTGTTACACACTACATGGAGGGGAATTTTCAAAAACCCATAATATGGGCTCTTTAACTCATTCTGAATGATCCTAAAAACCCTTAACTACTGTTAAATACAACTGGTTTGTAAATAATGCAATACTTAATTTAGTAATAAAAAATTAATAATTTACTAAGTATGAAAATACAATTATTAAGCACATTTTAAATGTGCTTATAAGTCAAGAATAGAGCATTTGTAGCTGCAGTTATAAACTGCTTACTAACATTTATTAATGTAGAGTTAATGCTTAACGGATGAATTCACTATTTGCTAATGCTTAATAAATGATTTATAGTGTGTAGTTATAAAGTATTACCAACAATTGGATTAATATATTGTTTATGCTAATATATATATATATATATATATATATATATATATATATATATATATATATGTATATGTACACACAGTTGAAGTCAGAATTATTAGCCTACTTTTGAAATTTTTTATTCTTCTTTAAATATTTCTTAAATGATGTTGAACAGATTCAGGAATTTTTCACAGTATTTCCTCTAATATTTTTTCTTCTGGAGAAAGTCTGATTTGTTTTATTTCGCCTAGAATAAAAGCAAATTTAATTGTTTTAAGGTCAATATTATTCACCCCTTCAGCAATATTAGTGTTGGATTGTCTCCAGAACAAACCACTGTTATACAATGACTTGCCTAATTACCCTAACTTTACCCTAATTACCCTAGTGAAGCCTTTACATGTCACTTTAAGCTGAACACTAGTGTCTTGAAGAATATCTAGTCTAATATTATGTGCTGTCATCATCAGTTATTAGAGATGAGTTATTAAAACTATTATGTTTAGAAATGTGCTAAAAAAAATATTTTCTCTGTTAAACAGAAATTGGGGAAAAAATAAACAGGGGGGCTAATAATTCTGACCTCAACCGTATATGTATGAAAGCTGGTGTCATTACTTTGAAACGTTTTATGTTTTAATGCATGTTTCCTTTTAGATTAAGTGTTAATTCCTAAAACTAAAAGATCCTGGTTAAATTAAAATTTCATTAAGTGCAAAAACTAAAATTTAGGCCTTAAAAAGTCTTAAGACTCGTACAGACCACGACGCTTTTCGTCTGCGTTTATGGTGAGAGTTTTACGAGACGTTTTTCCGTATTTAAACCCAAGCGATTTTCACTGGCGTCGAGCAGAAGAGGATGCAAAATCACTCCTTGATGTTAGATAGCGTTACACAACTTTAAGCTTCTGACATCCGCTTGTAACACAGCAAAAGAGGAAGACAGAAAGTTGACACGCTTGTTGTTCAAGTTAGATTAGATTAGATTCAACTTTATTGTCATTACACATGTACAAGTACAATGCAACGAAATGCAGTGAAGTTACTGGTGACTCGAACAAGCATGGATGGTTCAAGCTGCAGCTCTAGCGATGATGAAATGATTATTGTTCACAGAGCATTAAGCAGCTTCACGTTCATATCGCCTCTGGGCATCTTCTTCAATGTGCGCTCGCATTGACAGTTTTGCGCTTGAGCACCTCCAAGTGCTGTTTACTGTCTCTTCAGCAGCTCCTTGCACATGATCAAAAGTGCCGATCTGATTGGTGGAGAAGGTTTTGATGCAGCATGTCAAAACAAAAAAAAAAAAAAAACGAACATGAGGTGTTTTTTAAAATAACGCTTTTGCGCCTGCCATTTTGCGCGTTGGTGTGCATGATCACATTGACGCCCTTTATTTAGTCACGAGGCGTTAAACGTCGACGGAAAACATGAGCAAAAAATGTCTCGATGTGCACGGGCCTTTAAATTCACGGAAATGGGGTGTTGTAGGGCTTAATTTCCCTCTGTTCAAATAAAGCTACTAGTGTTGTCACGATACTGGAATTCGGTACCAATTTTGTACAAAAATTGTAAAAACGTCCATTTCCCGCTAACATTTTAGCGCTGTCGATCACGTTCTTAAACGTGGCTGATTTGCCATTGTGTTCACGTGCTCCTGTGATTGGTCGTGAAGGTCATCAGTTCACCAAACTAACCGCTGTTTACTGAGTGTAAACACTAATACAGGGACACAGGAGAGATTAAAAGCTGTGAAGATCAGTCGATTCATCAGCTAATAAACAAACCAGTTGATCTTTGCAGCTTTTTAAACGATGCCTGAATAAACCTAAAATTTGTATTTATAACAGTCTGTATTAGTGTAATTCTGTATTAATAATCCTGTATTAGTGTAATTTCTATAGTCTCTGCATTGAGGTGTATGTGGATCAGTGTTTAGCCGAGTGATTAAATGACTTATTGAATAACTTGGTCACTTTTCAGATGAAGTAATCAGCAAAGTCATTTAAATACAGATGTAATTAGTCAGTAATGACTTTTTTGAACGCTGAAAGACCCTGGTTTTACATTTGAGTTCATGTTTTTATATATTAGAGCTACGTGAAACATGTTAGATGATTTCGGTGTCTGCAAAGTCAGTTTAATGTGATGCAGGCGCCGAAGTTAACGTCTAAAAATGAAGGAAAGTGAAGAAAGCAGATCGTGACTGCAAGTGTTTGTGTGCTGATCTGCTGTCAGGAACACTCCTCACGCTGATTTACACGGCCTGCATATTTAGTTAATTAGTGGCTTTGTGGGTAATAATGAAGTGGTTTGGTGTTGCGCTCTGTTATTACACACTATTACACAAACTGCAGACTGAGACTCGCTCGCTCGCTTCAGTAGATGACTGTAGATCAGACTCTGTCTCTCTGAGGAAACTCAAGAGAAGATGGAGAATGAGGAGGAAGAGCGAGAAGAGAAAGAAGAGGAAGAGGAAGAAGAGAAAGAGGAGGAAGAACAAGCAAAAAGGGAAACAAAATAAGAAGAGGGGGAGGAAGAATAAGAGATGAAGAAGAGGAAAGAAAGACAGAGGAACAAAAACAGGCAAAATAAGGGGAAGAAGGAGAAGAGGGGGAAGATGAAGATAAAGAAGAGGAGGAAGAAATAGAGAAAGAAGAACAAGAAAAGAAAAATAAGAAGAGGAAAAAGAAGAGATAAAGAAAATGGAAAGGAAAGAAGACGAAGAAAGACAAAGAGGAACAAAAAGAGGAAGAAGGAGAATAAGAAGAAAAAGGGGTGGAAAAATAAGAAGAGGAGGAAGAAATAGAGGAAGAACAACAACTACAAAAGAGGAAGAAAACTAGAAAGAAGAAGAGGAGGAGGAAGAATAAGAGATGAAGAAGAGGAAAGAAAAAGACGAAGAAAGACAGAGGAACAAAAACAGGCAAAAGAGGAGGATAAGGATGATGGAGAGAAGAAAAGGAGGAAGAAGAAATAGAAGAGGAGGAAGAATGGAGAAAGAAGAAAAACAACAAGAAAAATAATAAGAAGAGGGAAAATAAGAGATAAAGAAAAGAGAGAGGAAAGAAGATGAAGAAAGACAAAGAGGAAGAAGGAGAATAAGAAGAAAAAGAGCAGGAAAAAGAAGAGGAGGAGGAAGAAATAGAGGAAGAACAGCAACAACAACATCAAAAGAGCAAGAAAGCTAAAAAGAAGAGGAGGAGGAAGAATAAGAGATGAAAAGGAAAGAGGAAGAAAAAGATGAAGAAAGACAGGAACAAAAAGGCAAGAGGAAGAAGAGAAAAGGGAACAAGAAGATGAAGAGAAAGAAAGACAGCAAGAAGAACAAAAAGAGGAAGAAATGGAACAGGACAAAGAAGAAGAGGAGGACGAGGACGAAGAAGGAAAAGAAGGGGAAGAAAAGGAAAGAAGAAAAGAAAACAAAAATACTAAGAAAGACAAAGAGGAAAAATAGTGAATTGAGGAGGAAGAAATAAAGGAGAAGGAAGAAACAGTGAAAGAATAAGAGGAAAAAATAGAGTAAAAAGAGATGTAGAAGAAAGGGAAGAGAAAAAAGAGGAAGGAGATGAGGAAGACGAACAAAAAAAGGCAGAAGAGGAGGATCAAATAAAGGAAGAAGAGAAAGACGAAGAGGATGAAAAGAAGAAGAAAAGAAAAGGGAACAAGAGGATGAAGAGAAAGAAATAGAGGAAGAAGAATAACAAACAGAGGAAGAAATAGAAGAGGAAGAGTTTCTGAGGAGCTTGTAGAGACTGAAACTGTCTGAAGTGAACTTTGGTGCGCGATCAATTGAATCTGACGGTATAAAGTGACACAAAAACACATGGTCAGGTGCGCACGTGTGTGTTTATACACGCATCATCAGTATTCTCAGTACACAAACATACAATACTGGTCGAAAGTTTGGGGTTGTTTATTTTTTTAAATGTTTTTTTAATAAAATGTTTCTCTTCATCAAGCCGGCATTTATTAAATGTAAAAAAAATTGTTAAATGCTTTATTTATTTAATATTTATTTATTTATTTAATATTTATTTATTACTTATTGTATGTAATTTTAAATGAAAATATTACTCCAGTCATTATTGCTTTTATTACTATGACCAATAATAATAACCTGCGTAATATTACACGTATTGCATATTTCCACCTGCGTAACATCACTCGTCTCTGCTCTTCTCCCACAACCAATAACACAGCAATTCTCATCCACGCATTAGTTACTTCACGTCTTGACTACTGTAATACAGTACACTTCTTTCTGGACTTCCTTCCAAACTTCTCTGTAAACTCCAACTGGTTCAGAACCATGCAGCTCGTGTCATCTGTAGGACCCCATCTCACGAGCACGTCACACCACTCCTCTATCAGCTCCACTGGCTTCCAGTAAGATATTGTTTTGACTTTAAAATATTACTTCTAACTTTTAGGCACTTCATAATCTCGCTCCTCAATATCTCACCGAACTTCTCCATATCTACACCCCCTCACCTACACTTAGATCAGCCTCAACTCCACCCTGGTATCACCTCGCACTCGATTGAGCACAATGGGAGACAGATCCTTCAGCTCTATGGCTCCTCGGCTATGGAACTCACTTCCCCAAGATCTTAGGAGCAGTGATAGTCTTCACACTTATAAATCCCGTCTAAAGACCCATCTTTTTAAGCAGGCTTTTACTTAACAATTTTTTTATCATGTTTTTGTTATGTTCTTTTATATTTGCTATTGCGTTTTAACTTGTTTGGTCAATGATTGTTTTTAGTAATGTTTAAGTTGTTTAGCATGTCTGCTGATGCTTATTGTAAGGCACCTTGGGTGTCTAAAAAGGCGCCATTTACAAATAAAATGAGTTATTATTATTATTATTTTTATTATAATAACAAAAATAATAATGAATATTAAAGTGATTTCTAAAGGATCATGTGACTGAAGACCGGACTGATGAAGCTGAAATTCATCAATAATATCCCTGGAATAAACGATTAAATTAAATGATAATCTAATTTTGAACAGTTATTTTATAAGGCAATTACATTTCGCTATTTTACTGTTTGTACTGTATTTATGATGAAATAAATGCAGCCTTGGTGAGCAGGAAAAGCTGATTTTAGCTGTTTTTTCAAAATCCGGTAGTGCAAGTCGCAATTTCTTAGAATTCTGCACAATTTCTTATCACGATGAATCATTTCACAGCACTATCAATCAAGCCTTTATTTGTCACTACATTTTCGAATAGCGAAATTGGACCAATAAGAAAATATATAAGTCTTAAATTCATCATGGCATTAATTGTTGTCTTTAGTGTTTTGTAAATACAAATACTTAAATATTTTAACTCAATTTACAGTTACTAAAGACAGAAATAACAATATCAGTGCTTTCCTAAAGTATCCACTGCTTGTTTAAAATGCGCTGAATCAACACAATTCTTAAGGGTTTTTGTGGGGACAACTGAATTATTTAATCTTCATTCCACTTAAATTGTGAAAAAATAATTAAGTGAAAAATCAGTTTGTGTCGAGACAGCATGAAGCAACTGTGTGCAAGCCAGCATTTATTACAGTGACTAGTAAGCGAGTGCATGAGATCCTCCATCATGTTTACCCTCTGAGTGGTTGAGTTTTCAGACTCTCATGAGTCAGTATTGCTGAAAACACGTCTCGCGTTCAGTCGTTCATCTGCTGTGGTGATTTACTGAAGGATTGTTTGGATGCATGAGCTGGAAAAGGTCAGATGTCCAGAGCACTTCCTGTTGACTGTGTGTTTCTGCTGATAACAGTGTGTGTGTATGTGTGTGTCACATTCCTCCGCAGGTCGATCTGCCCAAGGAAACACTCATCAACTTCCTGTCCCTAGAGGTCTGTACCGCCCGCTATTATTATCAGCTATTCTGAGTAAATAAATGGCATTCCAGTGGAAAACCAGCAGGAAAGGGGATCCTGTGTGTGTGTGTGTGTGTGAACGGTGACAGCCGGATACAGGGAAACCCTCGGCCTGAGCATGGGGAGCAAATATTAGCTGTGTTTCCATCCACCTATTGTTATGTGCGTCTGGGAAATACTTGCAGGTCTCTGGTTCGAGTCCCGGCTGGGTCAGTTGGTGTTTCTGTGTGGAGTTTGCATGTTCTCCCCGTGTATCTGGGGTCGCCACAGCATAACCGCAAACTTATCCAACATATGTTTTACATAGGGAATGCCCTTCCAGCTTCAACCCAGTAATGGGAACACACCACACACACTCATACACTACGGACAATTTAGCCTACTATTCCCTTATAGCGCATGTGTTTGGACTGTGGGGGTAACCGGAGCACCTAGAGGAAACCCACGCCAACACGGGGAGAACATGCAAACTCCACACAGAAACAGCAACTGACCCAGCCGAGACTCGAACCAGCGACCTTCTTACTGTGAGGTAGAGATCTGCGCGGAACTTAATTTTGAATCCCGCTCCCGCCAGGTTTAGCCCAAACCCGACTGCTCCCGCATATATTTATCATTTGTTGTCCCGCTTCTCGACCCGCCCTGTTTTCTACCCACCGCGCACGTTCCCGCTAACGAGCGAAGGGGAAAACAAAACTGAAAACCACCCAGCGATACAGAGACCAGCCTATAACAAGCTGTCTGTATAAACACACACACACAAGCACCAAGCAAGTAACACACACACACACACACATATAGGCATCACCACACACACAGCACAAAGCTCTCTCTCTCTCATTCGCGTGCACACACACACACACACACACACACACACACACACACAAACCTCTAATTCGCGCACACACACACACACACACACACACACACACACACAAACCTCTAATTCGCACACACACACACACACACACACACACAAAAAACAAGCTAAAGGCAGCAGCTGTCTCATTCACACACATACATTTGCGTGCTCGCTCGCTCGGGAGTCGGGAGCGATATTGTTGAACTGCCCACTCCAGTTCAAAATTAAACCGGTTACCGACCGTTCCCGCGCTTTATTCGGAAATTGATTCCCGCGGCGGTACCGCGGGAGACGCAGGACCCGACCGGATTTCTTCGGCACAGTAATAAATTTCCGAATAAAGCGCGGGAGCGGTCGGTAACTGGATTAATTTTGGATGGAAGCGTGCGGTTCAACATTAACTACCCACTGCGCCACCGTGACGCCCTATTTTTTTATATTCATTTACTTTATTATTTTATAGTTTATTTTATTTCTAGTACATTCAAAGTGTCACATTACTGTCATTTTTTTTTACATTTTAATGAAAATTAGAAATAATTCATATTAAATAATGTTTTAAATGTCATTTTCTCAAATATATGACATGTTTTTTTATTGCTTTGACTTTGGGTTTAATACATCAGGTTTATAAATGAAAAGGGGATTTGGCAACTTTCTGAAACAGAATAGGATGTACAGTGTGTTGAAAACGAGATATTGTAATGGATATAAATGTTGTGATGTGTTTATAGCGCTCAGTAATCATCGTGTGTGTTTGTGTGCTCAGTTTGACGGCGAGGAGCAGTTCAACATCAGTGTGAAGACGCTTCTGTCTCGACTGCCCAAACAGAGATACCTCAAACTGATCTGTGAACAGCTCCAGCACTTCAAGATATACAAGAGGTGAGCAGACTACAACAATACAGCGGTAAAAGCATCTCCAGATTAGAGTCATCATAATGGCAGACTCGGCCCTTATAAGAGGAACAAAAAAACGCTGAATTCTGTGAGTGAACACACTGGGCTCTATTTTGACGGTCCATGCGCAGAGTGCAAAACGCAGGGCGCAAACACTTTCAGGGCGTGTCAGGACGCGTTTTTGCTAATTTAAGGATGGGAAAATCTGCTTTGCACCATGGTGCATGTTCTAAAAGGGTTGAGTTTATTTTCTTAATGAGTTATAGGTGTGTTTAGAGAATAAACCAATCAGAGTCTCATCTCCCATTCCCTTTAAGAGCCAGCTGCGTCACGCCAAGAGCACATTCGCTATTTACAGGACGCAAAGTAAGTCTAAGTGGAAAAACTGAGCATTTCACAAGCAAACAGCAAACAGTTAACAGAAAACAGTTAAACAGAGCATCTACTGCGTGAGAATGAGAGATAATGGATCACTTTCACTTTCGCTCTTGGATAGGGAAACCTTTACACACAGACATCAATTAGTCTATAAATAACTAATTTTGTTTGTTAAGCGCAAATATTTAAATTTCAAAACTATTTCTAAATTCAGTTCTTATTTCCAGCAAACGAATAAATGAACAATAATAATGAAGTGTGCTCAAACACCTGAGTTATATCCTAAAACACATGCTGTGCCCCATATAGTCTAAAACCTGACAGGTGGACAAATCTAAGCTTGTTTTTAATAAAACAAATATAAATATGGATATAATAAATAATACTGCTAATAATAATAACATTATACAAAAGCTAATAGTTATGAATGAACTGAAAAAGCCTCCCGAGATGAAGAAGACATAAAGCAGTGATTTTTCATATTTCTGTAGGCTGGAAAATAATATGTTTTGTAATATTTTAATCCTTTATATTTATATCCTATATCTATTCTTATTATATCCTATATATATCCTTAATATTTAATTTTTTTCATATGTAAAGATATTTGCCTATTGCTCTCTTGTGTGTATTAAGCAGTGTGTAAGCGAGGCGCAACTCTGAGTTTAGACCGGGTTTGTTTTGGTCTAATGAAAAATCTATTATAGTTTCTCAAAATAGCAACACGCCAGCGGTCCGCCTCAGAACGTCTCCTTTTTAGAGCAGAACGCCTATGAGTGCACAAATGAGCGCTAATGCATTTGCTATTTAAACAGCGTAGCGCAACGCCTCAAAACAACTCTTGCGCCAAGCTGAAACTACCAAAAGACTACTGCGCCACGCCTTGTGCCACACTGCACCGGGTGTATGATAGGGCCCAATATGTTTCAAGAAAAACCTAAGCAAGTTTGGAGGGAAAAAAAAGTCTAAAAATGTTGAGAGTAGAGGTGCACTGATCCGATATTTGCAGGGTTTGAAATGAACCTTTTTGCTCGGTAGCAACGGTGCTCTTAAAGGGCCATGAAACCCCTCGTTTCAGCAGGGTGTTTTCACACCTCTACTTTGGAAAAAGCCAGAAAAGTGGGCGTGTCCAGCTCTGTTTAGGGCGGAGTGTCGGAGGAAGAAAAGCGGCTTGGTGTGGGAGTGTCTATTTGGGCGCGCTGAATTTCAGAGTCAAAACACACAACCACAGCGGACAAAGTGACTGTGTTTACATGGACATCTGTAGTCGAATTATTTGCCAGATTATTAAATGCTGGACTTTAACTGCAGTTTGGCTCTTTCATTCAGGGAATTCATTCATGCCCCTCCCGACAAATGAGATATTTGATTTGAGGATCTGCTCTAAGCGGGTATTTTTCATGCAATGTTTGATACCGCACGGCGAATGAGAGAAAAAAAACTCTGCATTTACCGGAAACTTAGATGCACACGGCAGGTAGCGTCAGAAAGCCGCGTGTGTTATTCGGGTCACAAAATCCAACACGAGGTTATAGTTTGGTTGTAACTGTTAGTGCTAACTTGTTTACACTCATTGCAATAGTTTGTTTGATACGAATAAAAAACGAACTGAATAAACAAAGAGCACTGGTCACTCACTTACCAAATCTGTAGAGACAGGACAATCACCAGCAACTAGAGCCGCGTCTTTATTAAGAGAAGACGAGCAGTGAATCCGGATCTCAGCGTTTGCAGATGAGAACAGCTCTCAGGTAAACAATAATCCTCCTTAGACACGTAAGTTATTGTTGTCGAGCGTCGCGTACACTGTTAATCCACACGTGACTCCAGCTGAGCTCTCACAGAGAGAAAATAAAAACGAGACTTAACGGCAGCAAACTATAAAAGCAACACTTCACACTTGTTTTGCCAACACAACGTGGCGTCTCTGGCACAGACGCCCAGTCTGTACGCTGGAATACACGCTATTATGTCATGACCGTGACGCAGCTTCAAAAATTAGTTTCAAACTGGAAGTACGAATTTGCTTGAAATAACGCAAAAACAACCAATTTACACTTTTTAGTGAAATATAGGTGTCCTAATAGTGTTTATAGCAGTGTGGGACACATATACCACTGTCAACAGCTCAACACATGTGTTCTGGTGTTTCGTGACCCTTTAACTTTAACAATGTAGGCGCATCAGCCAAAATTTAGTCGCACACACCAATTATAAGCAACATTACTACAAGTGTTATACAAACATATTCATTGCATTTGAAATCAACTAGAGCTGCATGATTCATTAGATGTAAAATAAAGGTTAATATGAGTAGTATTTTAATATTGTTATTTCCCAAACATTTCATCAGCTTAGAATTATAAGGTTTTATCTTTGTTCTGAATGATTTTGAGATGTTGAGCTTCAAAGTTTTTGCAATCCGTAAATCAAACAGTATGTGTGCAACATTTTTTTTTTTAAGTCTTAAAATGTAAACAGCAAGATGTAGGGATGTAACGGTATCAGAATTTCACAGTGCGATAATACCTCGGTATGAATGGCACGGTGCGGTATTTATTGAGTAATTTACAGGAAAAACAAAACTAATGAAAAGACTTGAAAAAAGTGGCAAAAGTGTTTATTTACCTTAGCACTGAACATATCAATGACATACAAATCAGCATCTATCTGTAAGCTTCCAAACAGGAACTTCAATCTTTCAATTTTAATAACAAAAAACTATTAAACCATATAAAAAATAAAGTTTTAATTTAGTATTGTTGAAAACTCGTCACATTCAACATTTAATCACTCACTCACTCAGTCAGATAGAGATGGGTTTTATAAGGAAAATGATCATATAACTATAATCTGGTGAAAGCTGGGATCTGGGCATGTCCCCTGCAGCAGAATAAACCCTCTCATTTGGGACTGAGGTTTCTGGGACAGAGAGATATGATTTAGCCAAGGTTGACAGCAGTGGGTAACGCTGTGCATTGTCTTTCCACCACTTGAGAGGACAAGTCATGAGTGAGATAGAGGTCTCTTTGCGGTACAAGTCAATGTCTGCATCAATCTGAACAGTGTGCTGTGTTCTGCAGTCCCCATCACTGTTATTAGTCGTATTCCCCGACTTATATTTCACCACAGTCTGGCAGTGCCTGCATTCTGTTTTTGTCTTTGTCTGTCACCTTTTCTCCTTTCTCGTATCTTTTTAGAGAGAAACCGAAATGCTTCCACACATCCGATTTAAAACCCGCTTTAGGTTCGATCATTTCCAGCTCTTTTTCTTCCCCGCTACTAGCAGCACACTCCATTTCTGCATTACTGGATCTGAAGCAACAACAGACCGCAAAGGATGATGTCCACGCCTGGGCTGACGGGAATTGTAGTTCCCGCTACCTCCCGTTCACTTCATTCGCCTGAGCAAACTTTTCTCAGAAATATAGATTTATTCAGTCATGCGCCGACGCTAATATTGAAGAAAATTACTGTTGCGGTATGACGGTATTTACAATATTGCTACATCCCTAGTAAGATGTCATTTAGTAAGAATATGTCAATAACTCAATTTTGACAATAATGTCAGATAGAAGCTTATAATTCTAAAGTGACGATATGGTAAAGCAACACTAATAATATCAGGTCTGTGTGTAGCTCTACTGTTGGTAAATTTTGTACAGTCATTATGGTGGACTTGAACAGACTTTCAATATGTCCTGTTTGTTAATTCACAGTAAAATGATGACATCTAAATACAACTATTCCTAATGATAAAGTTGAATTATTGGGCCCTGTCATACACCCGGCGCAGTGTGGCGCAAGGCGTGGCGCAGTAGTCTTTTGCTAGTTTCAGCTTGGCGCAAGAGTGGTTTTGAGGCGTTGCGCTACACTGTTTAAATAGCAAATGCATTTGCGCTCATTTGTGCGCTCATAGGCGTTCTGCTCTAAAAAGGAGGCGTTCTGAGGTGGACCACTGGCGTGTTGCTATATTGAGAAACTATAATAGATTTTTCATTAGACCAAAACAAACCCGGTCTAAACTCAGAGTTGCGCCTCACTTAAACACTGCTTAATACACTAGGGATGGGAAGATTAACCGATATGTATCGATACGCGGTTATGCGCGTGCACGATGCGAGTGCATCGGTTGAGCAGCAGACGATGAATGAAATTTTGGAAGCAAATCGAGATGCATCGGTTTTTGCGAGATGCATCGATTTTTCCGAGATACAGCTTATATTTTTAATATAGAATGTATTTTTATTTATTAACAAGTGTTGTCAACCTGTTTTGGCGCATAATTTAATCGACCTACATAAAGTAAGCCTTAGCAACGGATTTGCGGATGTGCACACACTACAACTCAGTGTATCAGGTGTGCGGATGAAGCTAGTGGAGCGCCCTCAGAAAGCGCGAGAAGCAAAACAAACATTTTATTCCCCACTGAGTTTTAAATCTAAAGTATGGCAAGCAACATTATGGATTTAAGGATGGACGACATGACAGGACAGATGCAATTTGCAAAATGTGCCTCGCATCTGTAAAATACGCGGGCACGGGCAGTATGACTAATCTGATATCTCACTTGAAGCGGCGCCACGGTGTTGTTGTGAAAGCATCTTCCAGTGTTTCTGCATCCCCGGCTTTCGCACTGCTTCAACCAGCTCCAAAAGTGGTGAGAAAAGCATTGCAAGTTTTTTTTTCCATGCGCAACAGTTCTGCTCGCTCTACGCCAATAACGGATGCTATTGCATTGTTCATCTGCAAAGATATTCAGCCTAGTGTCACGGAGAACGAAGGTTTTAAACACCTCCTCCTGTTAATTTTTATTTAATTATAATAATAATAATATTAATAATAATAATGATAAAAATAATGGGTGTCACAGTGGCACAGTGGGTAGTTTGACCACCCCACAGCAAGAAGATTGCTGGTTTGTTATATTTTTATTAGCCTGTTGTTTACAGTGACAGTGATGTTTCAAAGCAGCATAACACTGCTAGTTCACCACCTTAAGTTTTGAATAATCAGTGGCAAAATATATCTTTGTAAAACTTGTTTTCATAGTTGAAAAGTTAAATCACAATTCTTGTTGTGCAATGCTAATTTTATTTATGTTGAAAGAGTGCAAATATATACATATTTTTTTAATATATATTGCACTTATACATTCTGTTTATCTTGAAAATACTTAAATAATATGTGCTATATGTTCTAAAATGGCCCTCTACTGTAAACTGACACTCTGGCTCTGAGAGAAAAGCCAGTTTGTAAAAAAAAGTCTTGGTTTTGCTTGGTTAATAAATAATCAAACTCATTCAATGGCACAGCATCCTCTTTCACATCATCTCATAAACTTGATCTAATTAGTTAGTGCTGAAATATCGCATCGTATCGTGATATGGGTGTGAATCGTATCGTGTTGCATCGCAATATGTCACAAATGTATCGCTAATATATCGGATCGTATTCTTTGTATCGAGATGCGTATCGGATCGGCATTATAGCTTAGATGCCCAACCCTATAATACACACAAGAGAGCAATAGGCAAATATCTTTACATATGAAAAATGTAAATATTAAGGATATATATAGGATATAATAAGAGTAGATATAGGATATAAATATAAAGGATTAAAATATTACAAAACATATTATTTTCTAGCCTACATAAATATGAAAAATCACTGCTTTTATGTCTTCTTCATCTCGGGAGGCTTTTTCAGTTCATTCATAACAATTTGCTTTTGTATAATGTTATTATTATTAGCAGTATTATTGATTATATCCATATTTATATTTGTTTTATTAAAAACAAGCTTAGATTTGTCCACCTGTCAGGTTTTAGATCATATGGGGCACAGCATGTGTTTTAGGATATAACTCAGGTTTTTGAGCACATTTCATTATTATTATTCATTTATTCGTTTGCTGGAGATTAGAACTGAATTTAGAAATAGTTTTGAAACTAATATTTGCGCTAAACAAACAAAAATATTTATTTATAGGCTAATTGATGTCTGTGTGTAAAGGTTTCCCTATCCAAGAGCGAAAGTGAAAATGATCCATTATCTCTCATTCTCACGCAGTAGATGCTCTGTTTAACTGTTTTCTGTAATTAACTGTTTAACTGTTTGCTGGTGAAATGCTCATTTTTTCCACTTAGACTTACTTTGCGTCCTGTAAATAGTGAATGCGCTCTTGGCGTGACGCAGCTGGCTCTTAAAGGGAATGGGAGATGAGACTCTGATTGGTTTATTCTCTAAACACACCTATAACTCATTAAGAAAATAAACTCAACCCTTTTAGACCATACGCCACGGCGCAAAGCGGATTTTCCCGTCCTTAAATTAGCAAAAACGCATCCTGACACGCCCTGAAAGCATTTGCGCCCTGCGTTTTGCGCTCTGCGCATGGACCGTCAAAATAGAGCCCAATATGTTTGAGACATGTGCTTGTCATCTGTCATTGTCAGCATTATTAGGCCATTTGTTTTCACTGGTAAAATCAGACATTATCAGATTTCTTCTTGCATTATATTCAACTGACACTGTAAAACATTTATTTTCATGCACAGCACTCTGTGTTCGCTATGAATAATGACAGGACGTGCGCGACCGGGAATAAAAGCTCTGTTCAGTTTGCTCGGATCATCAATCGTCATCAAATGTGATCAAGAGAGAGTTTCACAACATGTTTTAAAACAGAGCACGTGTGTAAATTACAGCGATTTACTTCAGCTTTACTTCATCAGCACAGCTGCATGTCAGAACAATTATAAAGGAAGACGCTTCAATCCCGGTTTGTGGACGATAAATCAGATTTATTCTGTACATTAACATAACAGATATCCACACAGCAGCGGAGATTAACCTGCATCCTGACACATATACGTGCAAAAAGAGTGCAAAGCTAAATGCGCACGCTGTAATGACATTTATATTACATTTGTAATGACAGTGTAACTTTGTAACGACATTGTGTGTGACTCGACTCCACAACAAATACATCAAATAATCATTGGGAAAGTTCTGACTGTATTTCTCACAAATGTTACGCGAGATTATCCTTCATGTCTGACTGTTGTCTGAGGCAGCCGAGGCGGAGATTGAGGCACGCTGACAGGCACGTTGGCCACAGAAACAGCAACAAGCTCTTTGGATCTACAAAATACAAACTACTGAAAGCCATAATCAATAATCTGATGGGTGTTTAGAGCTGAAACTGCACAGACACATTCTGGAGACACAACAGACTTATATTAAATCTGGAAAAAGGGTAACCTGAGTGCCATTTAAATCAGAGAAGGCTCAATCATACACGGGACAGATCCTCGACGCACTCATTTCTCCCCTTTGTGCTGCTGTTTTGGAAGTTGCTTTGTTTGTGCGTGCATGTTTGTATGTCTGTGTGTGCATATTTGTGAGTGAGATATTTGAGTCAGTGTGTGTTACTTTGTGCATGCGTGTGTGTGTGAAAGTGAGCGGTTTCTCTCTAGTTAACTGTCGCAGTGACCCGAGACTCTCACCCTGCCGACATTGACTTTTACACACACACACACACACACACACACACACACACACACACACACACACACACACACACACACACGCACACATTATTTCCCCTCATAAAAGCTGATCCTCTTCATCTTGCATTTACGTCCATGAGTTTGGATCTCTCCGAGTTTCAGCAGTTGTTTCTGATTTCCTCTTCAGCTCTTTTCTTAATCTGGTTACTGAACTCCTGCTGATCTTCAGAGCGCCGTCAATTACTAACAATGCAGATATTCTTTGGTGGGTTTTTGCTGTAAAATGTCTGTCTTTGTGAAAACCAGTTCAACTGAGAGAGAAAACTTGACATTTCTGTGAAACTCGTTAAATGAAGAGATTTCTGTTTACTTTATGAAAAACGCACTTTTTATTATGAAAAACGTAAAGAGAGAATCTGTAAATTTAACGAGTTTTTCAAAAAACTTTTTGTCTCCAAATTTATCGTGTTTTCATCAAGACTTTTACATTTTACAATTTACATGTCTAAATTTTAGGAATTTTTTCACAAAATGTAGCAATTATTTTCTTAATTTGTTTTCTCAAAAAGAAAAACTCACAAAAAATATGAAAAATGTTTAGTTTTCCATAAATTAAAAAATATTTATTTATATTATAATCGGCATTTTCTGTGAAAAACTATTTAAATTTAGAGAAAATTTGTTTTAAAATGAAAAATTATGTTAACAGCATTTTGAGAAGTGTATCGTCTCTAAAAAAAGAGGAAAAAAGCTGTTTTTCATGAACAAATTTAGAGAAAAAAACATCTTCTTTTAAAGTCATTGAATTTTTATTTTGAAGTTATTAATCATTTTTCTTTGCAATGAGTCACATTTTGAGAGAGAAAAAGTCATTGATTTTTATGAAAAATTTGTTAAATTCTGAGCTAAGTCATGATAATTTTTGTGTTTAACAGTTTGCAGTAAAAGTTCTCATATTTTGTAAAAAAAACTGTTTAAATTTATAGAAAAAAAGTCTGGATTTTTCATTAAAACTTGCTAAATTTAGAGAAAAGGTAATTTTTTGATAAAAACTATTTAAATTTTTGGGAATTTTTTATTTTATTATTTATTTTAATGTAGAGAAAAAAAATTCATGCAAAAAAAAAATATTTGGAGACTAAAGGTTTTGTTAAATTTAGAAAAACAAACCTGCACAAGTATTATAAATAATTAAACATAATATACACAATTAACTTGAAATCAAAGACCTTAAAACCCCCTTTCAAATAATAATTTTCTGTAAAAAACTTGAAAAAAAGTTTAGAAAAAACTTGCTTTTCATGAAAATCATTTGTTAAAAACTAGATTTCATTAAACTTCAGACAGAAGTTTAAGAGTTCAAAAGAGTCATTTATTATTGAAAATGTTAGATTTTGAGAAAAAAGTTTTTCTAAAAAAAAAAACAACTTATGAGAGGTAACATGTCATCTATTTTCATGAAAACCTGCTAAATTCTGAGAAAGATAACACTTTATTAAAGAATTTAGATTAACAGTTTGCAGTAAAACGTTCAGTTTCTCTTGAAAAAACTATTTACATTTTAGAAAAGTCAAAATTTTTGTTTAACTTTCTTCGCTAAACATTACATTTTAAGAAAAGTCTTTTTTTAAATAATTTATTTAAATGCAGAAAAAAAAGCTCTTAAAAACAACTTAAATTTGGAGAATTCGGTTAAATTTTTTTTTTTTTTTGCTGAATTAAAAAACAAGGTTTAATTTTCTCTGAAAAACTTTCAATTTAAAGAATAAAGTCAGCATTTCTGTCAAAAACTAGTCACATTTCTGGAAAAATAAGTTGTTTTATCATTTATGTCATCACATTTAGAGACAAAAATCATCATCTGTTCATCAAACTTCTGTTCAAAAAGTGAAAAACTGTTTACATTTAGAGGAAAAAGGCTGCATTTTTCAATTAAAGACTATTTATATTTAGAGAAAAAAGTAGCTTTTTGTTAAAAAGTGAGAAAAGTCGTTCTTTTATTGTTTTATTTAAACGTAGAGAAAAAAGTCTTCATGAAAAAAGTTACATTTGTAAACAAAAAGATTTTGTTAAATTTAAAACGTTGATGTAAAACTCGTGATTTCTTCATTGAAAACATGAAACATTTTGAAAACAAAAAAAAAACTATCAGTGGTTTTCATGAAAAACTATATCGATCCGAAGAAACGTTTTTGTGTGTGTAAAAACCTGCTAAACTTAGAGAAGAATGTTGAAGTATATGTTGAGAATCAACACAAAATTCAGAGAAAAACTCTTTATTTTTCATGTATTTATAGTTAAATTATGAGTCTTTTTTTTGTTGTTGTGAAGAATGTGGAGAATCAAGCTTATTTCTAGTCAAATCTGGAGCTGTTTATAATTCTGTTCCTCATCCACATTGATATTCAGAGTTCTGCCATTTAAAGACAGTGCAGATGTTGTTCTGTTTGCTGATGTCTGTCAGTGTCTTCAGAAAATCATCTCAAATTCTCAAAACTCATGAAGAAAAATTGAACTACAATTTACACAGTAAATGCTGAACAACATAAATCATATTGTCTTGCTTTTTAACTGTGCATGTGTTATGCTGTGTGTGTTTTTCAGAGTGTCAGTGGTGGTCCTCTACAGCTACAGAGATGACTATTATAAGATCCTCCTGTGAATGAGTGACAGAGTGTTTTCCTGCAGATCTTCCCCTTTACAGATGAGTCGAGTGTCTGTGAGCTGCAGATTTAATGCCAAAGCCTGATCTGAAGGGTCCAGCAACCAATCACAATACTGTACAGTCCACAGCTGAAATAATAAAGTATTTTCCCTTAACATGTGTCCTCTTGATTTTCATTAATATCCATCACTAGATTTTGTAGATTTGCTTTACATGCAGCATTTTATTTATTTATTTATTTATCTGGGAAAATAGTCAAAATACAACATGAAAATAAATGATATTATGGTGAAGTTGGAATTATTAATGTCAACACACAAAAAAATACGATAAAAGAGCATCAGAGTTTTTACTCGAATATACCGAATATTTGATCTGTTGTGGTGATTTTACAGTTGCCACGGTAATGGATATAGTAATTGATGTTGTGTTGATTCTACAGTAGCTACAGTAACGGATATAGTAGTTGATTTGTAGCGACAATTATACAGTTGCTAAGGTAACGATTATAGTTATTGATATGTTGGGGCGAGTCTACCGTTGCCACAGTAACGGATATAGTAATTTATCGGTTGCGGCGATTGTATCGTTGCCACTAGAGATGCCACAATTCTCAATATAATATTGAACCGTTCGGTACAACATCCACGGTTCAATATGCGCTTGTAAATTGCGTTTTTTTCTGATTTTACGTTGAACTATTTCATGTGCGTTTTATATCTCCCTGAATTGACTGTGTGTGCCTGTACCAGCTGATGAGGAAACTCCTCCTCGCGAGTGAATATTCAATGCTCTAAAGTTAGGGGGCGCTTGACCATTATTCCACACTTTAACATGGCAAACAGCGGTGAAGTAAGGCAACAGTACGAGGAAGCACCGGCGTCTTTCAAATCCGTGGTGTGGGGACATTTCGGGATTGTATCGTTTCCACGGTAACTAATATAGTAACTGATCTGTTGTGACGATTGTACCGTTGCCAATGAAACGAATATAGTAGTTGATTTGTTGCGGTGATTCTACAGTTGCTAAGGGAACGATTATAGTAATTGATCTGTTGCGGCGATTGTATCGTTTCCACGGTAACTAATATAGTAACTGATCTGTTGTGACGATTGTACCGTTGCCACTGTAACGAATATAGTAGTTGATTTGTTGCGGTGATTCTACAGTTGCTAAGGGAACGATTATAGTAATTGATCTGTTGCAGCGATTGTATCGTTTCCACAGTAACTAATATAGTAACTGATCTGTTGTGACGATTGTACCGTTGCCAATGTAACGAATATAGTAGTTGATTTGTTGCGGTGATTCTACAGTTGCTAAGGAAACGATTATAGTAATTGATCGGTTGCGGCGATTGTATCGTTTCCACGGTAACTAATATAGTAACTGATCTGTTGTGACGATTGTACCGTTGCCAATGTAACGAATATAGTAGTTGATTTGTTGCGGCGATTCTACAGTTGCTAAGGGAACGATTATAGTAATTGATCTGTTGCAGCGAGTCTACCGTTGCCATGGTAACGAATATAGTAATTTATCTGTTGCGGCAAATGTATCGTTGACACGGTAACGAATATACAGTAGTAATTGATCTGTTGTGGCGATTCCACAGTTGCTGCGGTAACGAACATAGTAATTGATCTGTTGTGGCAATTCCACAGTTGCCACGGTAACTAATTTAGTAATTTGCTGTGGCGATTCTACAGTTGTCTGCCTGCCAGACTGAAAGTCTAAAATTGAATAAATAAATAAATCATGTCCATTTCATTTGTATGAGGTGTAACTATACATGTTTTTTGAAATCAAAGACACACACACACACACACACATAAAGTCACATCAGAGTCGCGTTCACACACAATTGCTCTTTATTTGTAAAACAGGTTACAGCTGAACATGGAGAGATCAGACTGACGGCTCAAATAAATAAAGCTCGGATAGAAAGCAGACAGACGCCTTACAAAATCTGTACAGCAGCTTTGGGTCGCTTTTCTCTCTCTCCGCCAAACATCACAGAACAGACAGAACCGCAATCACGTACTAGAGTTTAGTATTAATAAATAAATGTGAAAAAATAAATAAGATACTTTCCTCTAATGTTTTTTTTTTTTGTACATGTATCAAACAAAAGCATTCGCTCTAATTCCCATGTGAACCACAATGATGATGATGTTGATGAAGATTTATTGTTTCTGAAATCCTTTCGGGAAGAAAACAGACATTTAACACACAATATCAAACTCTTCTATTTGGAAACGTCTGTGATGCTAATGAACCTGCATCAGTTCAGCTGACAAAGGTTGAAATTTCACATCCGTATTATCATGTGACCTCAGATATTTACATATCAGCAGTGGTCAGCCAATCACAACAGAGGTCATCTCTTAAAGATACAGTAACACACAGCATCAGCCGGTGACGCTCTTAGAAAGAAAATTTTTTCGTTAATAAATGGAGAAAATAATAGTAATTACATTTTTAACTCTTTCCCCAGAAATGAGGTGTGTTTGTGTGTGTGCATAGCCTGAAAATGCACCAAAAACATATACATATTTTTGTTTTTGTTGAATATGGTTGTATTTTTTGGTCAAAATCATCTGCATTTAAATAATTAAACAGTAAAAAGCCTTTGTTGTTTTTTGTATTTTTGAGCGGAGGATTGGTTCATTATGATATATAAAATATATTCATAGCTCTACATTTTCTGAGGATCGACAAATTCTGAGGATCAGCAAAGGTGAAAATCATGCAAGATGCTGCCGCAGATGCAAGATTATTTTTAAAAAGCACTGACAGGGAAAGAGTTAAGAATGGCGTGTACAATGCTCTATATGTAAACTGATTTACTCTGGAGGAATCCCATGTGGAAAGAACTACGAGTCATACAAAGTAAATACTGAAGTGTTTTTGAACCTTATGAATGAAGTACACTAGTAAAGCACTTGAATCGAAATGTTGAGGTGATTATATAGTTGCGATGGTAACACAACTATAGTAATGTGGTACACCCAAAGAATGTAGTAATTGATCTGTTGTGGTGATTCTAGTTTCTATGGTAACACACCAACTACAGTAATTGATCTGTTGTGGCAATTCTACAGTTTCTATGGTAACAACAACTATAGTAACTGATTTGTTGTGGCGATTCTACAGTTGCTATGGTAACACAACAACTACAGTAAAGGACCTGTTGTGATTCTATAGTTGCTATGGCAACAAAAACTACAGTAATCTATCTGTTGTGGCGATTCTAAAGTTGCTATGGCAACAAAACTACAATAATCGATCTGTTGTGGTGATTCTACAGTTGCTATGGTAACAACAATTACAGTAACTGATCTGTTGTGGCGATTCTACAGTTGCTATGGTAACAACAACTATAGTAACTGATTTGTTGTGGCGATTCTACAGTTGCTATGGTAACACAACAACTACAGTAAAGGACCTGTTGTGATTCTATAGTTGCTATGGCAACAAAAACTACAATAATCTATCTGTTGTGGCGATTCTAAAGTTGCTATGGTAACAACAATTACAGTAACTGATCTGTTGTGGCGATTCTACAGTTGCTATGGTAACAACAATTACAGTAACTGATCTGTTGTGGTGATTCTACAGTTGCTATGGTAACAACAATTACAGTAACTGATCTGTTGTGGCGATTCTACAGTTGCTATGGTAACGCAACAACTACAGTAAATGGCCTGTTGTGGTGATTCTACAGTTGCTATAGTAACAAAAACTACAGTAATCGATTTGTTGTAGTGATTCTAAAGTTTCTATGGTAACACAATAACTAGAGTTACTGATCTGTTGTAGCGATTCTACAGTTGCTATGGTAACAACTTCAGTAATCAATCTGTTGTGGTGATTCTACAGTTGCTATGGTAACAACTTCAGTAATCAATCTGTTGTGGTGATTCTACAGTTGCTATGGTACTACAGTAGTATAAACAAATGAGCCATTACTGTAGTTTTTTTTCAACTATAGGGTATATTATACTACAAATCGCCACAGTTTACTGTAGTAAAACTAATGTACACTACAGTATTTATTACCAGTTGACTTTAATTAAAACTGCTGGAGCATTCATTAACAAAGAAATGTAAGTACTATCGTATATTTACAGTAAAATGTTCTCTATTGTGGTTCAAAAACACTGGTAAATCCTCTACATGACTGTAGTATGGTTGCTGTGGGCTGCAGGCTGCTGTTGTGTAGTTGTTGTGTGTTTCTTGTGTGTCTCTGACAGTAATGTACAGGTGGTCAGACTGTCCTGTAAGGCCTGTGGAGACCGATGTCCAGCTCTGGTGCTGATCAGCGCTGCTGTTCTGAGCGTTTGCTGGTTTTCTCCGCCGTGGAGCGAGACGGCAGTGAGTAAAGCACAGGTCGATCCGCTCAGGGTTTAGCGCTGGACGTTTGTGTTGGCCAGTTTGGCTCGAGGGATGGAGAAGCGCTCCGACTCGCTCTGGAAAGAGTTTTCTCTCGACGGCTCCATGTACACCACCGAGTTCATGTTCACGTGCTTCTTCAGGATCACCGTCTGCCACACACACACATATATAAACACTACATTAGCTGTGTTTCCATCCCAAGATGTTAAACTGGAGTATTAAACATTTGTGATTACAGCACCATTGAGTGAAAGAGAACAAAACCATCACTCCTGCACTTCTGAACATCACACACCTGCACATAGATGAACACGCTGGACACTATTGGACACACCCTGGGCTTATATTGTGTGCTCCATACAGGTGAGTGGGCTTGACAAACCACCTACTGAATAGGGTGAACTCCTTCCTCTCTATGCACCAGGCACTTTATTAAAAACACTTCTCTTTTTCTGTTTGTACAGAGAGGTCGCCACAGCAGAATGAACCACCAACTATTACAGCATATGTTTTACACAGCAGATGCCCTTCCAGCTGCAACCCAGGACTGGGAAACACCTATACACACTCATTTACACACACACTCATACACAAGGGGCAATTTAGTTCATCAATTCCCCTATAGCCCATGTGTTTGGACTGTGGGGGAAACCGGAGCACCTGGAGGAAACCCACGCCAACACAGGGAGAACATGCAAACTCCACACAGAAATGACAACTGACCCAGCCGAGACTCGAACCAGCGACCTTCTTGCTGTAAGGTGACCACTGAGCTGGGTTAAATTCGCCTTGTGAAAAGGGGCCGGTGGTTGATCATGTTTGTGTCATGTACCTTTTTGGGAGCGCCGTAGCAGGACATCTGAACGCAGCTCTTCCTCCTGTTGAGCAGGATCACGGCGATCATGAAAACCAGCAGCGCCAGCAGGATCCCGGACAGAATCCAGGCTGCAGACTGATAGATGAACCACGTCTCCATCTGACCCGGGACAGCCTGCGCCAGATCTGCAGAACACACACACACATACATGTAAAACCACAATGCTGACAGCAGCACTTTCACTCGTTCAGTACCAATTATTTATTTATTTATTTATTTATTTATTTATTTATACACACACATGTATTAGGAACTACTTTCCTCCGCCATTCATTCACATCTGCAGCTGACATCAGAACAGCAGAAGCCGTTACTCATTCACTAACATCACTGTAGAGCTAGTGTTTGAATGATTCTCTAGCGTAATGTCTGAAGTGATGACAAAACAGCTGATTTTGCTCACATTTTAAGATTATAAGGCTGAACTTGACATGAATGCCCTCCGTCCACAGAGATATCTTCTTACAGTGTTACAGTCTACAGTATTTCTCTGTTGCAATCGGGATATCACAATAATTAACCCTGAAAAAAGCAACGCAATCACTACCAGACTGCTGTTGTGTTTAAGGAGGGGGTGTTTGAGATGAGGTCTCTGCATAACACTGTTGAGAACCGGATTAGGAAAGTAGCTGTATTAAAAAAGGCACTGTCCTTATAAACAAACTGCACAGTTGCAATCTATACAAGAGAGAGAGATCGACTTAGAATATCACTAACCAGTTTATTAATGATTTGATCAGCTGTAGTTACAAAACACAGTTTTAATCTTCTAAGAAGGGCTTGTTATGTGGTCCTGGTGCCGTCTTGTGGATAGGCTAATGGACGCCTACGCGCTGTCTCTCAGAAATTATAAATATTTCAAAATAGGCACTGTCCTTATAAATAAACTGCATAATTGCAATCTGAACAACTACATTCTCACAGCCTCAAAAGTACATGATGTTGTCCAATAGCTGAAATATTTGTCAAACTGTGGAGCAACTCTGCTTGTATGTGGGAAAAACATGACATTATCGATCTTCTTTTATGAAGAAAAAGCACATAATTATACTGCCACTGAGGGGTGGGCAATTTTTTGCATAGACTACACACACATATATATATATATATATATATACATACATACTAACACACACACACACACACACACACACACACACACACACACAGTTTCAGTCAGAGTTATTAGCCCCCCTTTGATTTTTTTTGTTTATTTTTTAAATATTTCCCAAATGATTTTTAACAGGTGAATTTTTTATGAAGGAAATGTTCACAGTATGTCTGATAATATTTTTTCTTCTGGAGAAAGTCTTATTTATTTTATTTCGGCTAGAATAAAAGCAGTTTTAGATTTTTAAACACCATTTTAGGGTCAATATTATTAGCCCCTTTAAGCAAATTGTTTTCCCCGATAGTCTACTGAACAAACCATCGTTATACAATAACTTGCCTAATTACCCTAACCTGCCTAGTTACCCTAATTACCCTAGTTAAGCCTTTAAATGTCACTTTAAGCTGTATAGAAGTGTCTTGGAGAATATCAAGTCTAATATTATTTACTGTCATCATGACAAAGAGAAAATAAATCAGTTATTAGAGATGAGTTATTAACACTGTTATGATTAGAAATGTGTTGAAGAAATCTGCTCTCCGTTAAACAGAAATTTGGGGAACAAAATAAACGGGGTCTAATGATTCAGGGGGGCTAATAATTCTGACTTCAACTGTTATATATGTGTGTGTATATATATATATATATATATACACACATATATACATGTAGATACATACAGGGACAATGTTCAACATGACTAGTTGTGCCAGAGTTATATGTAAAGCTAAGGCACGAAGTTGTATGGATCAGGAAGATCTTATAAACTTCATTCATTCATTCATTTTCTTGTCGGCTTATTCCCTTTATTAATCTGGGGTCGCCACAGCGGAATGAACCGCCAACTTATCCAGCAAGTTTTTACGCAGCGGATGCCCTTCCAGCCGCAACCCATCTCTGGGAAAAATCCACACACACACACACACTACGGACAATTTAGCCTACCCAATTCACCTGTACCGCATGTGTTTGGACTGTGGGGGAAACCGGAGCACCCGGAGGAAACCCACGCGAACGCAGGGAGAACATGCAAACTCCACACAGAAACGCCAACTGAGTCGAGGCTCGAACCAGCGACCTTCTTGCTGTGAGGCGAACGTGCTACCCACAGCACCACTGCGTCGCCCTCTTATAAACTTGTATAATACATTCACATATCTTTATGCTTCACTATCTAAATGTAGTGTTCCATCATTCAAAAAATAAATAAATAAATTAACAGAATTAATTAATAAAAAACATAACAAAATGTGACAAAAAAACAAGGAATAACATTTAATTAAAAATACTAATTATTAAAAAAAATATAAGTAAATAATTTTAAAAAAATGTAAAAATCATTTTAATAATTTCCATCATACAAACACTAAATACACTAAATACACAAAAAAACACTAAAAAAATGTAATATAAATCTAAATAGTAAAAAAATTATTTACAAATAAAGATTACAAATACTTAAATTAAACAATTAAAAATGAAACCAACTAATAAACAATAAATATGCAATAAAGAGCTAAAGCACGTTTGTTTGTGTGTGTGTGTGTGTGTGTGTGTGTGTGTGTGTGTGTGTGTGTGTGTGTGTGTGTGTGTGTGTGTGTGTACCTGTGGCACTCAGTGTTGGTGTAGTCCAGGAGCTCTCAGTAGTCTGCTGTTCAGCTTCTGCGCTCGACACAAACACTGGAGCTGTCGTAGAGCTGACGTCTGCACACAGAAAACACACTTTTACATCATCAGCATCACACAAACCTCCTCCAGAGGCACTCCAGCACGGAAAACAAGGAAAAGATGAGAAAACAGTGGCAGCTGATGACGAGATGTGCTGATCTGAGAACAGGAAGCACATGCGGATACACTGCTGGAAAACATTCTGGATTCATTCTGTCACAGAGTCTCTGTTTGATCCACACACCAGCAAACAGCTTCATTTCACTCTGCGTGTGTGTGTGTGTGAAATGCTGTTCTTAAGGTTTTTGTCTGGTTTCTAGTTCAAATGTCGACCAATTCTTAAATCAAGAAGCATTTTCTAGACAAGCCAAGCATATAGTCTTGTTTTCAGAAATATTGAGTTAAAAAATAAGTGAGTTTTACTTAAAACAAGCAAATAATCTGACCGGCCACTTTATTAGGTACACCTTACTAGTACCGGGTTGAACCTTTTTGCCTTCAGATCTGCCTTAATCCTTCATGGCAGAGATTCAGCAAGCTACTGGAAATATTCCTCAGAGATTTTGCTCCATATTGTCATGATAGCATCACACAGTTGCTGCAGATTTGTCGGCTGCACATCCATGATGCCAATCTCCCGTTCCACCACATCCCAAAGCTGCTCTATTGGATTGAGCTCTGGTGACTGTGGAGGCCATTTGAGTACAGTGAACTCATCGTCATGTTCAAGAAAGCAGTCTGAGATGATTGAGCTTTATGACATGCTGCGTTATCCTGCTGGAAGTAGCCATCAGAAGATGGAGACACTGTGCTCATAAAGGGATGGACATGGTCAGCAGCAATACTCAGGTAGGCTGTGGCGTTGATGCTCAATTGGTACTAATGGACCCAAAGAAAATCTCCCCCACACCATTACACCACCACCACCAGCCTGAACCGCTAATACAAGGCAGGATGATCCATGCTTTCATGTTGCTGACTCCAAATTGTGAGCCGAGCATCTGAATGTGTCAGCAGAAATGGAGACTCATCAGAGCAGCAACGTTTCTCCAATCTTCTATTGTCCAGTTTTGGTGAGTCTGTGTGAATTGTAGCCTCAGTTTCCTGTTCTTAGCTGACAGGAGCGGCACCCGGTGTGCTCTTCTGCTGCTGTAGCCCATCCGCCTCAAGGTTGGACGTGTTGTGTGTTCAGAGATGCTCTTCTGCAGAGCTCGGTTGTAACGAGTGCTTATTTGAGTTACTGTTGCCTTTCTATCAGCTGGAACCAGTCTGGCCATTCTCCTCTGACCTCATCAACAAGGCATTTGCACCCACAGAACTGCCGCTCACTGGATATTTCCCTAGAGATGGTTGGGCGTGAAAATCCCAGCAGATCAGCAGTTTCTGAAATACTCAGAGCAGCCCATCTGGCAGCAACAACCATGCCACGCTCAAAGTCTCTTAAATCCCCTTTCTTCCCCATTCTGATGCTCGCTTTGACCATCATCTTGACCATGTCTAAATGCAGTGAGCTGCTGCCATGTGATTGGCTGATTAGAAATGTGCGTTAACGAGCAGCTGGACAGGTGTACCTAATAAAGTGGCCGGTGAGTGTAGATTCTGTACAGTAGAAACATTATTACAGCTATGGGGTGAGCCTATAAAATAGGGAAACTTAAAAGGTGTGTGTGTGTGTGTGTGTGTGTGTAGAGTTAGTATTGTCGACATAACAGTGGAAATGAACTTGTTTTATTGATATAGTCTAGCAGTAGCATATATTATGTGAAAAGCAAGGGTCCAAGAACCGAGTCTTGTGGAACCCACAGTTTACTTGACTGATATGATGCCCCCTTATTTAATGATACAAATTGATAACATTACTATGTGTGTTAGTGTCTAGAGTGTGTGCGTTTGTCTGTGTGTGTGTGTGTGTGTACCGAGGCACTGTGGGCAGCACTGGCCCTTGCGCAGCACTGGGACTCTGCAGTGGACAGATGGACAGCGCTGGGAGAAGCACTGGACACTGGCGTTCCTGCATGTGCAGCTGGTGCAGGGGTTCTCCTTCCACGAGTCTCCGGCCCGCAAAACCTCACCGCTGCTGGACACACAGAAATCCTGCTGACCGCCGTCCACCGGGAGCTCCAGACCATCCTCTGACACACAGAAACACACATGATCTACATCACACACACCTGAACATGTACACTAAAGGTGCATCCCTTACCTATGCACTATTGTACAGCATTTTGTAGCATTAATAGTGTGAGTAGTGCAGTCACACTGTATTCTAGAAAGAATCAGTGCACTTTAAATACCCAGATGATGCACTTATTACTATTATTATTGTGTGTGTGTGTGTGTGTTTTCTCCACCTGGGCAGGTGTAGCAGCAGCTGTCTGTGCTCCTGACAGGTGTGTGGCAGAGCAGCGGCGGACAGATCTCAGAGTCACACAGCACTCGTCCTCGTCTGCAGGTGCAGCGGCTGCAGGCGTCCAAACTCCACGACTCTCCCTCCACATACAGCTGACCGGCAGGAGACCGACACACCAGCAGGTCCTCGGGCTCCAGCTGACCACTGCCCGACTCCTCTGAACACACACACAGACGCAAAACCAGACACAGAGGATCAGATTAGCAATAATAAGCATATATAATAGCAAAAAACCTTCATTGATGTCTTTACACACAACACTACACTTCAAATCAATGCAGACATGAGCTCTAGTTACAAAAGGGAAACAATAGCTACTTTTGAGATGTCATTGGGTTAAAAATCGATTGAATCTGGCAACCCTAAGTAATGAAGCTTAAAAGGATGGACGATATTTTTAGAACTGCAAACCTCTGGAATTAATGATGGTTACAGGGTTGGAAAATTTGATTCTACCTGGCAACCCTAAGAGTAATGACGCTTACAGGGCTGGCAAATTTTCTCAGACCTGGCAACCTTGGGAATAATGATGCTTACAGGGCTGGAATTAATTCTTGGACCTGGCAATCCTAGAAGTAATGATGCTTACCAGGCTGTAAACTTTCTTAGACCTGGCAACCCTAAGAGTATTGACGCTTTCAAGGCTGGACATTTTTTTTTAAACCTGGCAACCCTGAAAGTGATTATGCTTACATGGTTAGATATTTTTCTTGACCTGGCAACCCCAAGAGTAATGATACTTTCAAGGCTGGGCAAATCTTAGACCTGACAACCATGCGAATAAGGATGCTTACAGGGCTGGAAAATCTTCTTGGACCTGGCAATCCTCGGAGCAATGATGCTTACAGGGTTAGAAAACTTTCTTAGACTTGGCAACCCTGGCATTAATGATGCTTACAGCAAAGGTAAAAGATTCTAGGACTTGGTATCCCTAAGAGTAACGATGCATTCAAAGCTGCTGCTGCACGATGTTCTTGGACTTGGCCACCCTAAGAGTAATGATGCTTATTAGAGCTAGAAAACTTTCTTAGGTCTGGCAGCCCCTATAAGTAATGATGTTTTTCAGGCTGGAGAATTGTCTTAGACCTGGCAACCTTGAGAGTAATGATGCTTAAAAGGTTGGCAAACTTCTTAAATCTGGCAACCCTGGAAGTAATGATGCTTTCAAGGCTGTTATTTTTTTTAAGACCAGGCAACCATAAGAGTAATGATGCTTACAGGGCTGGAGAATGTTCTTGACCTGGCAACTCAAGGATAATAGTGCATACAAGGCTGGACATTTTCTTTGACATCTCAACCCTAAGAGTAATGATGCTTTCAAGACAGGACAATTTTCTTAGACCTGGCAACTCTGGGAGTAATGATACTAATAGGAATGGAAATGTTTTGGACCTGGCAACCCTAGAGTAATGATGCTTTCAAGGCCGGACAATTTTCTTAGACTTGGCAACTCTGAGAGTGATTATGCTTACAGAGCTGGACATTTTCCTCAATCTGGCAAGCCTAAAAGTAATGATTCTTTCAAGCATGGACATTTTTTCTTATACCTGACAACCCTAAAAGTAATGACGCTTACAAGGGTGGTCAACTTTCTTAGGCCTGGCAACCCTGGGAGTAATGATACTTACAGAGCTGGAAATGTTATTTGACCTGGCAACCCTAGAATAATGATGCTAACAGGACTGGACAATTTTCTTAGACCTGGCAACTCAGATAGTAATGATGCTTACAGAGCTGGACAACTTACTTAGAGCTGGCAAACCTGATTTAAGACTGGAAGAAGCTCATAGACATGGCAACCCTAAGAATAATGATACTTTCAAAGCTGGAAAAAGCTCATTGACATATCAACCCTAGCTACTGATACTTTCAAACCTGGTCAATTTTATTTAGACCTGGCAACCCTGAGAAATGATGCTTAAAGGGTTGGAAAGTTGTCTTGGACCTGGCAACACTTAGAGTAATGATGAGTAATTTCAAGGCTGGAAAATTTTCTTAGACCTGGCAACCCTGGGATTAATTATGCTTGCATGGCTGGAAAGTTGTCTTGGACCTTCAATTTTCTTAGCCCTGGAAACCCGAAGAGTAATGATGTTTTCAAGGCTGGAAACTTTCTTCGATCTGCAAGCCTAAGAGTAATGATGCTTTCAAAGCTGGAAAAAGCTCATTGACATATCAACCCTAGCTACTGATGCTTTCAAACCTGGTCAATTTTCTTTATACCTGGCAACCCTGAGAGTAATGATGCTTAAAGGGTTGGAAAGTTGTCTTGGACCTGGCAACACTAAGAGTAATGATGAGTAAGTTCAAGGCTGGGAAATTTTCTTAGACCTGGCAACCTTGGGATTAATAATACTTGCATGGCTGGAAAGTTGTCTTGGACCTGGCAACCCTAAAAATAATGTCGCTTTCAAGGTTATGCAATTTTCTTAGCCCTGGAACTGTGTGAGGCTGGAAAATTTCTTCGATCTGCAAGCCTAAGAGTAATTTTGCTTTCAAAGCTGGAAAATTGTCTTAGACCTGGCAACCCTGATGTGAGAATGGAAAAAGCTCATGGACATGGCAACAACAGGAGTAATGATTCTTTTACGGTTGGAAAAGGCTCACAGACATGGCAACCTTGAGTATTGATGCTTTTAAACCTGGTACATTTTTTAGACATGGCAACCCTAGGATTAATAATGCTTACATGGCTGAAAAGTTGTTTTGGACCTGGCAACCCTAAAAGTAATGTTGCTTTCAAGGCTGGGCGATTTTCTTAGACCTGGCAACTTTGGGAGAAATGATGCTTACTTGGCTGGAAAGTTGTCTTGGACCTGGCAACCCTAAAAGTAATGGTGCTTTAAAGGCTGGACAATTTTCTTAGACCTGGCATCCCTAATAGTAATGATGCTTACATGGCCGAAAAGTTACCTTGGACCTGGCAACTCTAAAGTAATGATGTTTACAGGTTAGATGCTATGGTTGGTCAATTTTCTCAGACCTGGCAACCCTAAGAGTAACAACGCTTACATGGTTGGAAAACTGTCCTGGACCTGGCAACCCTGAGAGTAATAATGCACATTTAGCGGAGGAAAAACTAACCAGTATTTTACAGTGTTGAACACAACTGAGCATGGACTTATCAGCCAGTAATTGATGTAAATACCATCGCAGGTCGGGCAGCAGTGGTTTTCTCTGAGCACAGGGTTTGCGCATGTGGGCACAGGACAGGAGATCAGCACACACATCTCTCGCCCAGCGTGGCAGAAACAGTCCCGGCAGCCGTCATGCCAAACCTCCCCATCCTGGAGCCGCCGGCCGCCCGATAACACACACCCACTGGAGGAGGAGGAGGAGGAGGAGACGCTGGTGATGGAGGAGCTGGTGCTGGAGACCAACACCTCTGAGTCTGACAGAAGCACAACAGACAGAAGAGTACATTCACATTCAGTCACTCAGCACACGCTTTAGCCCGAAGCATCTAACAGGAGGAGGCATTCAGTGATTCAACAAGAAGAGGCAATACTACAGCGGCAGAGAGAGAGAGAGAGAGAGAGAGAGAGAGAGAGAGAGAGAGAGAGCTCAACATGCTGCAATTTAAGAACACACACGCATTTCTGTGTGGAGTTTGCATGTTCTCCCCGTGTTGGCGTGGGTTTCCTCCGGGTGCTCTGGTTTCCCCCACAGTCCAAACACATGCGCTATAGGGGAACTGATCAACTACACTGGCCGTAGTGTATGAGTGTGTGTGTGTGTGTGTGTGAATAAGTGTGTACGGGTATTTCTCAGTACTGGGTTGCAGCTGAAAGGGCATGAGCTGTGTAAGACATATGCTGGAATAGTTGGCGGTTCATTCCTCTGTGGTGACCCCTGATGCATAAAGGGACTAAGTTGAAGAAAAATTAATGATTCTGCTAAACTAAGCAGTGTGTGTGTGTGTGTGTGTGTGTGTGTGTTTCTATTAGAAAGCTTCAGTGATGTTTTAATCCCTGTAAATGTTTAACCGGTTTGCTGAAAAGTGATCCAGATGTTTGAGAAAACTGCAGAGATTTTATGAGGTGCTTGTGACCGAACACAGAATGAACACGACTGAAATCAACTCCACAAACACACACACATAACACAACACACACACACACACACGACACAACACATTCATTCATTCGTTTTCTTTTCGGCTTAGTCCCTTTATTAATCTGGGGTCGCCACAGCGGAATGAACCGCCAACTTATCCAGCATATGTTTTACGCAGCGGATGGCCTCCCAGCCGCAACCCATCACTGGGAAACATCCATACACTCTCATTCACACACATACACCACTGACAATCCAGCCTACCCAATTCCCCTATAGCGCATGTGTTTGGACTGCTGGGGAAGCCAGAGCTACCGGAGGAAACCCACGCCAACACGGGGAGAACATGCAAACTCCACACTGAAACACCAACTGACCCAGCCGAGACTTGGTGTATTGCTCAGGTGTGAGTTTCTCACAGACTTCAACAGAGTCCAAATCTTGATGTTTCTGTGGGTCTCGTCTATCAAATCTGAGCTTATTCTGTATTCTCTATTGGATTGAGGTCAGGTGATTGGCTGGGCCATTCTACAGCTTGATTTTCTTTCTCTGAAAGCATCTGAGAGTCTCCTGGGCTGTGTTTTGGATCATTGTCTTGCTGAAAGGGTTTGATCTTCATCCTGCTGCTAATGTAGATGTTGGACTGAAGCAGCTGATGTTCATTTACACTGAGGAAGGGCAGACGAGTCCTAAAGAACTACTGAGAGATTTCAGCTGCTGTCTGGGCTTTCACTGCCCAACTACACCTCCCTTTCTTCATCTGTTCATCACTTTTACCCTGTGTCATTTATTTTATTATGCATAACTTCATTTGTAAACTAATTAGATTTGCATATATGGATTTCTTTGTTTTGTTATCAAAATTTCGAGTCAACAGCACCATCAGAAGTGTGTTTTCTGAGAAGAATGGTGACGTGTTCAATACTTATTTTCCCCGCTGTATAATAACCGGATGCTAATGAATGTTTTGGTCTCACCTTTACACTCACAGACGCTGCAGCCCTTCCTGCTCTTCTTGAAGCCGCCGCTGCAGGTTTTCTCACAGCTGAATGGAGGACACCTGACGCAGCGGCACATCTCACAGCCGTGCTTATTCCTGCTGAACACACACAGAAAACAGCAGAGGATCACCACAGGAGACGATGCACCGCAGAAAACGCTTTTCTTGGAGTTTCTGTCTTGTTTCTAATGCAAATATCTAAAACATCTTAAATCAAGAAGCTTTTTCTGGACGAGTAAACACACGTAGTCTTGTTTACAGAAACAATGAGTCAAATTAAATGAGATTTTCCTTAAAGCAAGCAAAATAATCTGCCAGTGGGGTGAGTAAAATGATCTAACGTCAAAGCGAAAACAAGATTATTTTGCTTGTTGTTTCACAATAAATAAAAAGTAAAAGTAATACTGCACCGGTTAATATAATTAAAGTAATGCTTTTTGATCCTAATTGTGGCGTTTTGGTGACTGTAGCTTTAAATGCAAATGAGATTGTGGTGTTTTCAGAAGTGGGCGGAGCTACAGACAGCTGTGCATCAGACATAAAACAGCAGTGTGTGTGTTGTCAGTGCTGGTCAGGTGTGCAAGTGTCAGGTGTGCTTCATTTAAAACTCCACATCTACAATCCTCTTAGTCTACGCTGACATTATCTTCAGCAGCTCAAACACTCTAATGGACAAACGGCTGCTTCTCACTCAGGGCTGCTGTTTATGAGGGAGATATAGGCACTAGTGGGCGGGGCTTTTCACCTTTGATGACATCATACAAAGGGAGAATGTCAATCAAAGTGTTTCTTTTATCAAGTCTGATTAGAACAAACACAATGCATTCATGTTGTCCATTAGAGACTGGGTATATTCACACACTGCTGACACACACACAACTGGGGTTCAACCCCTTTATAAAAGTGATTTCTGCATGATAGCTCTACTAATATTACTGGAACCTTGAGAAAACATTTAAAAGCTTTTGATTCCGGCTTCAAACTTCTGAAGGCAGATCAAAGCACGTCTCGTAATGCCTCATAATAACGCTGGACACTTTTATGTGAATAATGTCCTGATTCATTAAACTTCGTCAAACAGGAGCGTTTGTAAAAGTGCGACACACACCGGATCCAGATGCCCCGGCGCTCTCACAGGCATCTGCTTCTGTTTTATTCTGCACTGTATGAGTCCAGAGAAATGAGGAATCATGTTCATGAACACACACTCACAAATACACTCATACATACACATAGACACACATACATTACACACAAACAAACATACACATATATAAAAGACACACGCAAATACTCACACACACAAACACACTCACACACAGTTGTACAGTTCACTAACAACTGCTGGACAAATATGATGCTGGTTGTTATAAAAATAACTATAAATGTTCACTGGTTTTAACCCTGACCTATAACCCTATGTTTTAGTTTTCAGACATGAATAAACCTGGTGTAAAATACGGCTTAACCAGTGGTTAAAATGACCTCATGGGGTATATGTTAATCCAGGGTTAAAAGTAAAACTGCATTATTCCAGGGTAAAAAAAAACATGCTGTATTTGTCTAAATACAAGTGCAAAATATTGTTTAATCAAGGGTTAAAATGACTTCATAGAGTTAATGGTAATGCAGGGTAAAAGTGACAACAGTACATAGGAAAACAGTATTAATCCTGGGTAAAACAAAATCTTTGTTTAAATGCAAGTGTAAAATATTGTTAATCTCAGGTTTAGAAGTGACTACAGTACATGGGTAAACAGCATTTAACCAGGGTAAACTAATATGCCAACTTTGTCTAAAAACACGTGACAAATATTGTTTAACCCAGGGTTAAATTACTGCATGGGGTTAATATTAACCCAGGGTTAAAAGTGAATTAAGAAGATAAATAAAACAGCATTAATCCAGGGTATAATAACATACTATACAAGTGCAAAATATTGTTTAACCCAGGGTTAAATTATCTTATGGGTAAATGTTAACCCAGGGTTAAATTTGACAACAGTACATGGGTAAACAGCATTTACCCAGGGTAAATTAATATGCCAACATTGTCAAAAAACAAGTGACAAAATTGTTTAACCCGGGGTTAAATTACTGTATGGGGTTAATATTAACCCAGGGTTAAAAGTCAATTAAGAGCATAAGTAAAACAGCATCAATCCAGGGTATAATAACATACTATACTTGGGTATAATAACATACTATACAAGTGCAAAACATTGTTTAACCCAGGGTTAAATGATCTTATGGGTAAATGCTAACCCAGGGTTAAATTTGACTACAGTACATGGGTAAACGGCATTAACCCAGGGTAAAACAAATGCCAACTTTGTATAAAACCAAGTGACAAATATTGTTTAACCCAGGGTTAAATTACTGCATGGGGTTAAAATAAACCCAGGGTTAAAAGTGAATTAAGAACATTAGTAAAACAGCATTAATCCAGGGTATAATAACATACTATACTTGGGTATAATAACATACTATACAACTGCAAAATATTGTTTAACCCAGGGTTAAATGATCTTATGGGTAAATGCTAACCCAGGATTAAATTTGACTACAGTACATGGGTAAACGGCATTAACCCAGGGTAAAACAAATGCCAACTTTGTCTAAAACCAAGTGACAAATATTGTTTAACCCAGGGTTATATTACTGCATGGGGTTAATATAAACCCAGGGTTAAAAGTGAGTTAAGAAGATAAGTAAAAAAGCATTAATCCAGGGTATAATAACATACTATACTTGGGTATAATAACATACTATACAAGTGCAAAATATTGTTTGACCCAGGGTTAAATGACCTTATGGGTAAATGTTAACCCAGGGTTAAATTTGACTATAGTACATGGGTAAACAGCATTTACCCAGGGTAAATTAATATGCCAACTTTGTCTAAAAACAAGTGACAAATATTGTTTAACCCAGGGTTAAATTACCGCATGGGTTTAATATTAAACCAGGGCTAAAAGTGAATTAAGGACGCAAGTAAAACAATATTAATCCAGGGTATAATAACATACTATACAAGTGCTAAATATTGTTTAACACAGAGTTAAAATTACAATATGGGGTTTGTGTTAATAAAGTGTTAAAATGAATACAGTACTTAGGTAAAACAGCATTATAACCCATGGTAAATCAAAATGCTATCTTTGTCTAAAAACAAGTGCCAAATATTGTTTAACCCAGAGTTAAAATTACATCATAGGGTTAATGTTAAACCAGGGTTAAAAGTGAATACAGTACATAAGTAAAACAAAATGCTATCTTTGTTTAAATGCAAGTGTAAAATATTGTTAAACCCAGGGTCAAATGACCTTATGGGTTAATGTTAACCCAGGGTTAAATGTGACTACGGTACTTAAGTAAAACAGCATTAACCCATGGTAAATCAAAATGCTATCTTTGTCTAAAAACAAGTACCAAATATTGTTTAACCCAGAGTTAAAATTACATCATAGGGTTAATGTTAATCCAGGGTTAAAAGTGAATACAGCACATTAAAAACAGTATTAATCCTGGGTAAAACAAAATGCTATATTTGTTTAACTGCAAGTGCCAATACTGTTTAACCCAGGGTAAAAGTGACTACAGTACATAAGTAAAACAGCATTTACCCAGGAAGAATTAATATGATATCTTTGTCTAAATACCAGTGCAAAATATTGTTTAACCCAGGGTTATATTACTTTATGGGTTAATGTTAACCCAGGGTTAAATGTGACTACAGTACATGGTTAAACAGCATCAACCCAGGCTAAAACAAATGCCAACTTTGTCTAAAACCAAGTGACAAATATTGTTTAACCCAGGGTTAAATTACTGCATAGGGTTAATATAAACCCAGAGTTAAATGTGAATTAAGAACATAAGTAAAACAGCATTAATCCAGGTTATAATAACATAGTATACTTGTCTAAAGACAAGTGCAAAATATTGTTTAACACAGGGTTAAAATGACCTCATGGGGTTAATGTTAACCCAGTATTAAAAGTGAATACAGTACATGGGTAAAACAGCAATAATCTAAGGTAGAATAACATGCTATCTTTGTCTAAATACATGTGCAAAATATTACTTAACTTAGGGTTAAAATAAGTACATAGGTTTAATGTTAACCCAGGGTTAAATGGTATAACTAGGGTTAAATAGATAAAACAGCATCAACTTAGAGTAAAACTAATGGTAGTTTTATCCAAATACAAGTGCCAAATATTGTTTAACCCAGGGTTAAAATTACCTCATGGGGTTAATTTTAATCCAGGGTTAAAAGTGACTACAGCACATCGCTAAAACGGCAGTAACCCAGGAAAAAAACATAATTATATCTTTGTCTAAATACAAGTGCAAAATCTTGTTTAACCCAGGGTTATATTACTTTATGGGTTAATGTTAACCCAGGGTTAAATGTGACTACAGTACATGGGTAAACAGCATCAACCCAGGGTAAAACAAATGCCAACTTTGTCTAAAACCAAGTGACAAATATTGTTTAACCCAGGGTTAAATTACTGCATAGGGTTAATATAAACCCAGGGTTAAATGTGAATTAAGAACATAAGTAAAACAGCATTAATCCAGGTTATAATAACATAGTATACTTGTCTAAAAACAAGAGCAAAATATTGTTTAACACAGAGTTAAAATGACCTCATGGGGTTAATGTTAACCCAGTATTAAAAGTGAATACAGTACATGGGTAAAACAGCAATAATCTAAGGTAGAATAACATGCTATCTTTGTCTAAATACATGTGCAAAATATTGCTTAACTTAGGGTTAAAATAAGTACATGGGTTTAATGTTAACCCAGGGTTAAATGGTTAAATAGATAAAACAGCATCAACTTAGAGTAAAACTAATGGTAGTTTTATCCAAATACAAGTGCCAAATATTGTTTAACCCAGGGTTAAAATTACCTCATGGGGTTAATTTTAATCCAGGGTTAAAAGTGACTACAGCACATCGCTAAAACAGCAATAACCCAGGAAAAAAAACATAATTATATCTTTGTCTAAATACAAGTGCAAAATCTTGTTTAACCCAGGGTTAAAATTGAATGCAGTACATAGGTAAAACAGCATTAATCCAGGGTAAACACAATGATATCTTTGTAAATACAAAAATAAAAAAGGTTCAAATGACTTCATCTTATTTGATGCATGCCTTCCAGGTTTAAAATGAACTCGATGTGTTATAAGGATTATCTCTGTGGTCCGGGTCACTGATTAAGACGGTGCTGCTTGAGTGGTGTGTGTCAGAGGATGAGGGTCTGTTTATATTGTCATTTCACACAGTCGAACGGGTTGAACTGCGCACAAAAGGGGTGTTAAACTGCTTCCCCTTCTCAATGGGGCTAAAATGTCATTGGATTTGACAGGACGTGAAGAGCGGCTGAAATATGTGTGGAGTCAGCAGTTAAACAAAGCTGGAGCTGTGGGTCACGAGCGGCGCGGCTCTGTGTTTGTGTACTGTAGACATCCACATGCTGCCTCAGCAGTCAACACTACTGTACTGCTGCCCGCCGAGGGGACTAGCCGCATTCAAGAGGAGTTACTAAGGTTCAGCTCTGACCTATGATGAAGACTCCATCGTGAAGTAGTTATTAATTAATCATCTGATGCTTTGATTCACACGTTGATGATTTTTGTAACACAGCCTACCTGAATAGAAACATAATAAGACGTGATCAATGGTCATTTACCAACTATGACCACTTCTGCTGCAGAGAAATTTGCAAAATGTGAAAAGGCTTCATACTGAATCATAAATAAAAAAAATACAATCACTTAAAAGTGACAAGATTATCTTTAATCCTGGGTTAAAATATTTTAGACCTGGGTTAAATATTTGATACTTGTTATTAGACTGAAAAGACCATCACAATTAACCTTACAATATATCTTTTGGAATTATGTCAAGACATAATTGAGTTGGGTTAACATTAAGCCTATGATATCATAATAATCATCGTTTATACAATGCTTATACTTATATTTAGAGAAGCGTATTTCAATTTTAAAATCCCTTCCAGAGATTAGCACTGCAAGTAATTCAACACTTTTATTCCAGGGTTAACACTAACCCAATGAAGTCATTTTAATCTTGGGTTAAACTATAATTTACACTTGTATTTAGACAAAACAACACTGTGTATAACTGTGGGTTAACAGTATTTCGCCCATATACTGTAGTCACTTTTACCCAGGTTTAAAATTTACCCCATGAGGTCATTTTAATCCTGGGTTAAACATTTTTTTACATTTGTAGTTAGAGAGGTTTAGCACTGTGCTTAACCCTGGGTTAACAAAGTGTAACCTTTGTGCTGTAGTCACTTTTAACCCTGGGTTAACATTATGCCCATGAGGTAATTTTAACCCTGGGTTAAACAATGTTTTACACTTGTATTTATAGACATTCAGCACTGTGTTTACCCTGGGTTAACATAATCTAATCCCCATGCTTTGGTCAAGTTTAACCCCATGAGGTAATTTTAATCATGGGTTAAATAATGTTTTACATTTAGTGAAGTTAGCTCTGTGCTTACCCTGCGGTCTAACATAATTTAGCTTCTGTGCTGCAGTCTCTTTTAACCCAGGGTTAACATTAACCCAGTAAATTCATTTTAATGCTGGGTTAAACAATATTTTATACTTCTTTAAACAAAAATAGCACTGTGTTTAACCATGGGTTAACATTATTTTACCCATGTGCTGTCACTTTTACCCTGGGTTAAAATTAACCCCATGAGGTCATTTTAATCCTGGGTTAAGCAATGTTTTACACTTGTATTTAGAGAAGGTTACGGCTGTGTTTACCCTGGGATAACATAATTTAACCTATGCGATGTGGGCACTATTAACCCTGGGTTAACATTGACCCCATAAGGTCATTTTATTTATGGGTTATACAATGTTTTACACTTGTATTTAGAGCAGGTTAGCTCTGTTTTTACCTTGTGTTAACATAATTTAGCCCCTGTCCTGTAGTCATTTTTAACCCTTGGTTAACATTAATCAAGTAAAGTAATTTTAACCCTGGGTTAAAAAATATTTTATACTTGTATTTAGACAAAAAATAGCACTGCGTTTAACCAAGGGTTAACATTATTTTACCCATGTGCTGTAGTCACTTTTAACCCGGGTTAAAGTTAACCCCAGGAGGTCATCTTAATCCTGGGTTAAACAATTAGTCACACTTGTATTTAGAGAGGTTTAGTACTGTGTTTAACCCTGGGTTGACATAGTTTAACCTCTGTGCTGCATTCAAGTTTAACCCTGGGTTAACATTAAGCCCACAAGGTTATTTTAATCCTGGATTAAAAAATATTTGATATTTGCATTTATAGAATGTTAGCTCTGTGTTTACCCTGGGTTAACATAATTCAGCTTCTGTGTTGTAGTTAATTTTAACCCTGGGTTAACCTCAAGCCCATGAGGTCATTTTAATCCTGGGTAATCAATGTTTTACATTAGTATTTAGAGAAATTTAGCACAGCGTCTAACCCTGGATCAACATAATTTAACCTCTGTGCTGTAGTCACTTTTAACCCTGGATTAACATTAACCCAATAATGTCATTTAAATCATGGATTAAACAGTTTTACACTTGTATTTAAAGAAGGTTAGCTCTGTTTACCCTAGGTTAACATCATGTAGCCGCTGTGCTGTAGTCAATTTAAACCTGGATTAACAATAACCCAATAAAGTCATTTTAATCCTGGGTTAAACGATATTTCATATTATATTTCATATATATATATATATATATATATATATATATATATATATATATATATATATATATATATATATATATATATATATATATACAATATACTTATATTTAGAGAAGTGTATTTCAATTTTAAAATAATATTGGGTTAACATTAACGCAATAAAGTCATTTTAATCCTGGGTTAAATGATATTTCATACTTAAATATTAGCACTGTGTTTAACCCTTGGTTAACATTATTTAACCTCTGTGTGACCCTGGGTTACAGAATGTTTATTGCTTATTAATAAACAAGTGTATTTTACAGTATTCTGATGCCACTTCTAACCCTGGGTTAATGTTTCATACTTTGAAAAAGGTTAGCATTGCATATAACCCTAGGTTAACTCTATATAAGCCTGTGTTATAATCATGTTTCACCATTCACACTTATATTTAGTCAAGGTCACCATTGTGTTTAACCCTAGGATATAGCAAATAACCATGTGCTGTACATTCATATCTTTTATAAATTTCTTTAAAATTCCATCTCTATAATATCTCGTCATTTATAAAAGTTTTGTAGTCATGTAAATCACCTCTTAACATATCTACATCAAGCTTAAATTGGACAAAAAAGTAACATGCAACGAATCTTCAAGCTGAACAAACTGTTTAAAACGCATTACAGCTCAGGGTTTTGTGAACTGCAGGGGTTTGTTTTAAGCAGCCGCAGATATTTCATAAGCAGAGGAGGATCATCTGGACTCAGACGCTCGTGATCTTAGTGTTTGTTTCCAGATCTTTGTTGTAACTGTTTTTCCTTCTGGCAATAAACGCCAGCAACAAACAGGCTCAAAGCAGAAGAGGATCTCGGCATGAGCCACTATAAACAGGGATTTCCTCTGGAGCGAGATGGAGAGAGGATCCTGACTTCTGAAATGATCCAGGAAAGTCAGATCCCGGGCATACATGAAAGTCTATCCTCCAGTGGGGGCTCGTGCTTTATATACACATCTATGCAGAATCGCAGCTCACACTCACATACAGGCGCATTGGTGTTCAACACGCATTTGATCGCTGTGCTGAAATGAAGCGAAGGTTTTGAGATACTGCTTCGTGTGCTCACATGGAACTCCAGAAACACTTATGTCATAATGTAATAATGACATTTTATGTTCCACTGTGGCCTCACAGCAAGATGGTTGCTGGTTCGAGTCCCAGCTGGGTCAGATGGCTCTTTTCCATTTTATTAGGTACACCTTACTAGCACCAGGTTGGATCCATTTTGCTTTCTGAACTGCCTTAATCCTTCATGGCAGAGATTCAGCAAGCTACTGGAAATATTCCTCAGAGATTTTGCTCCATATTGTCATGATAGCATCACACAGTTGCTGCAGATTTGTCGGCTGCACATCCATGATGCCAATCTCCCGTTCCACCACATCCCAAAGCTGCTCTATTGGATTGAGCTCTGGTGACTGTGGAGGCCATTCGAGTACAGTGAACTCATCGTCATGTTCAAGAAACCAGTCTGAGATGATTGAGCTTTATGACATGCTGCGTTATCCTGCTGGAAGTAGCCATCAGAAGATGGAGACACTGTGCTCATAAAGGGATGGACATGGTCAGCAGCAATACTCAGGTAGGCTGTGGCGTTGATGCTCAATTGGTACTAATGGACCCAAAGAAAATCTCCCCCACACCATTACACCACCACCACCAGCCTGAACCGCTGATACAAGGCAGGATGATCCATGCTTTCATGTTGTTGAGGCCAAATTGTGAGCCGAGCATCCGAATGTGTCAGCAGAAATGGAGACTCATCAGAGCAGCAACGTTTCTCCAATCTTCTATTGTCCAGTTTTGGTGAGTCTGTGTGAATTGTAGCCTCAGTTTCCTGTTCTTAGCTGACAGGAGCGGCACCCGGTGTGCTCTTCTGCTGCTGTAGCCCATCCGCCTCAAGGTTGGACGTGTTGTGTGTTCAGAGATGCTCTTCTGCAGAGCTCGGTTGTAACGAGTGCTTATTTGAGTTACTGTTGCTGGAACCAGTCTGGCCATTCTCCTCTGACCTCTGGCATCAGCAAGGCATTTGCGCCCACAGAACTGGCGCTCACTAGATATTTCCACTTTTTCTCTGTAAACCCTAGAGATGGTTGTGCGTGAAAATCCCAGCAGATCAGCAGTTTCTGAAATACTCAGAGCAGCCCGTCTGGCAGCAACAACCATGCCACGCTCAAAGTCTATTAAATCCCCTTTCTTCCCCATTCTGATGCTCAGTTTGAGCTGCAGCAGATCGTCTTGACCATGTCTACATGTCTAAATGCAGTGAGCTGCTGCCATGTTATTGGCTGATTAAAAAATTTGTGTTTACGAGCAGCTGGACAAGTGTACCTAATAAAGTGGCCGGTGAGTGTATGTTTGCTATGCAGTAATATAAACTTACACAAATCCATACGGACACGTCTTGCTGCAGGTCATGGGGCGGCACTTCGGTATGGAAACACTACATTCACACACATCACAACCATAGCTGTCCTTCTCGAAACCCATGGGGCAGTCCAGAGAGCAGTACATGGACACATCAGGACAGGTCTCATCTGGAAACACAGCAAGAGTATACAGTCAAAAAACAGAAGGTCGCTGGTTCGAGTCCCGGCTGGGTCAGTTGGTGTTTCTGTGTGGAGTTTGCATGTTCTCCTTGTGTTGTTGTGGGTTTCCTCCGGGTGCTCCGGTTTCCCCCACAGTCCAAACACATGCGCTATAGAGGAACTAATCAACTAAATTGGCTATAGTGTATGAGTGTGTATGGGTATTTCCCAGTACTGGGTTGCAGCTGGAAGGGCATCCGTTGTGTAAAACATGTGCTGGATAAGTTGATGGTTCATTCCACTGTGGTGACCCCAGATAAATAAAGGGACTATGCGTCTATGTAGAATCTATGTAGAATCAAGCGTGATTATTTGATTCTACAGCGTGTCGATGCTGCTGCTGGTGCAGAAACGCCAAGCGTCATCTCTTCCAAACAAACTGCAGGAGGAGAATGTGTAATGTTTTGGGGAAGTTTACGATCCCATGAACCCCGCCATGCTCAAACGTCAGCCTGACCCCTGAAACTCTCTGGGAAAGGTCTTGAGGATCAGTGGAGTGTTGCGGAGCAGCGCTGCAGATCTGAGAGCTGGACTTGTGTGTCAGATCTTTATTTCTTGGACACACTCGTGCGTGCAGAGGCAGTGTTTGCTTGTGTTTGCGGGCCATTGGCCCTTTCTCAAACAGACCTGGGAGTGTTTTGTAGCGCTCTGCACGCAGTACAGTTTTCTCATGAGTTTATATGTGTGTGAATGAGTGTGTGTGCCTGGTAATCCTTACATTGTGGGGACCAAAAAGTAAGTGTGTGTGTCTGAGTGTGTGTGAGTGTTTGTGTGTGTGTTTTTGAGTGTGTGTGGTTGTGTGCACAGTTTGTGTGTGTCTGAGTGTGTTTGTTTATGTGTATGTATGGGTGGTGTGTGTGTTTGAGTATATGCGTGTATGAGTGTGTTTGTGTATGTGTGTGTGTGTGTTTGAGTAAATGTGTGCATGAGTGTGTTTGTGTATGTGTCTGTCTGTGCTTGAGTTTGCATGTATTTGTGGTGTATATGTGTGTGTGTGTGTGTGTGTGTGTGTGTGTGTGTGTGTGGTTGAGTATTTGTGTGTCTCAGTGTATGTGTGTGTGTGTGTGTGTGTGTGTGTGTGTGTGTGTGTGTGTGTGTGTGTGTGTGTGTGTGTGGTTGAGTATTTGTGTGTCTCAGTGTATGTGTGTGTGTGTGTGTGTGTGTGTGTGTGTGTGTGTGTGTGAATGTGTGTGCGTGTGTGTGTGTGTGTGTTTGTGTATATGTGTGTCTGAATTTGTGTTTAAGTGTTTGATAAAGTGTGTTTGAGTATATGTGTCTGAGTGTGTTTGTGTTTGAATGTGTGTGTCTGTTTGAGAGTGAGTGTGTGCGTGTGTGTATGTGTGTCTGAAATTGTGTTTAAGTGTTTGATAATGTGTGTGAGTGTGTGTCTGAGTGTGTTTGAGTTTGTGGGTGGTTGTTTGAACAGTATGGTGTGTGTGTGTGTGTGTGTGTGTGTGTGTGTGTGCGTGTGTGTGTGTGTTTGTGTATATGTGTGTCTGAATTTGTGTTTAAGTGTTTGATAATGTGTGTTTGAGTGTGTGTATGAGTGTGTTTGAGTTTGTGGGTGGTTGTTTGAACAGTATGTGTGTGTGTGTGTGTGTGTGTTTGTGTATATGTGTGTCTGAATTTGTGTTTAAGTGTTTGATAATGTGTGTCTGAGTTTGTGTCAGTTTGTGTGCGTGTGAGTGTTTGTGTTTATGTGTGTCTGTTTAAGTGTGTTTTGTGTGTATATGTGTGCTTAAGTGTGTGTTAGAATGTGTGTTTGAGGTCATGTATATATTTATGTGTGTGTATTTGAATATGTGTGTGTTTGATTGTGTTTTTGTGTATGTGTGTTGTATATATTTTTGTGTTTTTTTGTGTGTGTTTGAGCGAACTGTATGTTTGTGTATATTTGTGTTTATATATATATTTGTGTTTGCGCGTGCGTGTGTGTGTGTGTGTGACTCACTGTTGACACACTGGCAGAGCAGACAGCCGCTGGGGTCCTGCTGGAAGCCGTATGGGCAGTGGTGTTCAGACAGAGAGCAGTTCTGCAGCGGTGGGCAGAGCAGTGGACTCACAGTCTCATATGACGGCTCTGAGGACAACAACACACACTCTAAAACCAGGATTATGACACCACATTTTACGCACATGTTCTTCTTCACTCTCAGAAATGATGCAGCAGATCCTGTCACTGGGGTGTCACTTTTCAAAACGTCCACCTTCGTATTCAACAGGGCCACATTTACACAGTACATCAAAGCCAGCATCTGATTAGTGTATGTAGGGTTGGTAATGATCTATCTGGGCTCTTCTTTATCTTGAATAAATTAATTTCCCTCATAATCTTTAATCAAATACCATAACCTTCCCTCCCACCTGGAAACAGGTTATCTACACTTCTGGTCACATGGAATACATTTTTGGGTGGAGTTATCATTGATTTGAGGTGGAGTTATCAATCTTTTAGGGCAGCTCTATTAGTCCTTTAGGGTGGAGCTATCAGTCCTTTAGGGCTGGGCTATCAGCCATTTAAAGAGGTATCAGTCCTTTAGGGCGTGACTATAAGTCCTTTAGGGCAGGGCTATCAGCCATTCAAAGTAGAGCTATCAGTCCTTTAGGGTGTGGCTATCAGTCCTTTAGGATGGGGCTATCAGCCATTTAAAGTATAGCTATCAGTCCTTTAGGGTGTGGCTATCAGTCCTTTAGGATGGGGCTATCAGTCATTTAGGGTGTGGCTATCAGTCCTTTAGGGTGTGGCTATCAGTCCTTTAGGGTGTGGCTATCAGTCCTTTAGGATGGGGCTATCAGCCATTTAAAGTAGAGCTATCAGTCCTTTAGGGCGTGGCTATCAGTCCTTTAGGCTGGAGCTATCAGTCTTTTAGGGCGGAGCTATTTGTCCTTTAGGGCGTGGCTATCAGTCCATTAGGCTGAAGCTATCAATCCTTTAGAGTGTAACTATCTGTCTTTTAGGGTGGAGTTATCTGTCTCTTAGGGTGGAGCTATTAGTCCTTTAGGGTGGAGCTATCAGTATTTTAGGGTGGAGCTGTCTGTCCTTTAGGACATGGCTATATGTCCTTTAGGGTGGAGCTATCAGTTATTTAGGGTTTGACTATCAGTTCTTTAAGGCGTGGCTATCAGTCCTTTAGTGTGGAGCTATTAGTCATCTAGGGCAGGACTAACAGTAATTTAGGGTGGGGCTATCGGTAATTTAGGGTGGAGCTATCAGAAATTTAGGCTGGGGCTATCAGTTCTTTATGGCGGGACTAACAGTCATATAGGGTGGAGCGATCTGTCATTTAGGGCGGGGCTATCAGTCATTTAAGGTGGACCTATCAAACATTTAGGGCAGGGCTTTCAGTCAATTAGGGTGGGTTTTTCTTCCTATTTAGGGCAAGACTATCAGTCCTTGGCAACGCAGTGGCGCAGTGGGTAGCACGTTTGCCTCACAGCAAGAAGGTCACTGGTTCGATCCTCAGCTCAGTTGGCGTTTCTGTGTGGAGTTTGCATGTTCTCCCTGCGTTCGTGTGGGTTTCCTCCGGGTGCTCCGGTTTCCAAAGACATGTAGTACAGGTGAACTGGGTAGGCTAAATTGTCTGTAGTGTATGAGTGTGTGTGTGAATGTGTGTGTGGATGTTTCCCAGAGATGGGTTGCGGCTGGAAGGGCATCCGCTGCATTCCGCTGTGGCGACCCCGGATTAATAAAGAAACTAACCCGACAAGAAAATTAATGAATGAATGACTATCAGTCCTTCAGGGCAGGGCTATCAGTCCTTTAGGACGGGGCTATCAGTGTTTATCTCTTTATACCTTGCCTTTATTCATAAGTAAATGTTCCAATTTTCCAATAATCCAATCGTTTCAATTGGATGTAAGTAACAATATGCCAATAAAAGGACAACCTTAACTTCAGTTTCATGGTGTGTTTTAAAGTACAAATGTGGACCTGTTAAGTACAAAAGCGAACCTTTTATAACAGCACCACCCCAGTGACATGTTTTATACCCTTATTTCAGAGAGAGTCGTGATTAACTGCTGATCACAGTATACTGCATTCTCATTTCAATATGGCAACATAATATCAGCTCAGGCTGCTGACAAACCTAGTGGGATTATTCTGAGATAACAACCTCCTGGATGTACTTTATCACTGACATAAACTATGCCAGAGTGTTCTTCATTAGGCTGTGTGCACACCGTCACTGACATTTCAACAATGCATTCTGAGAAAGATGATTTTAGCCCTGCCACCCAGCGCTGATCAACATCATCCAGCAGCGGCTGTATTTCAATTATGAAGACACACTTTTCTCTAGAATGACATGCAGTAATGAGAGCAGGAGCATAAAGTAGGGACTTAAAGACACCAGGCTGCTAGATTTACAGCGGTGAGGCAAACGGCTCATGTGTTTCTGCTGAACTCATCCTCGTGTGCACCAGGAAGAAAAGCTGGAGTGTGTTGTTTGGCTCAGATCACGTGATTCACTCCGGGGGTAAAACACACTTTAACTGCAAACAGAAGCGTCCCATTACACATAAACACAGCCGCATTCACCACCAGCGCTGGACAATAACTGTGTTTACTTCACTACTGTACACTTATTAAGCATCTACACTTATCCAAGTATTTCAGCAGAGATTTACTTCACTTTCCACAGCCAAATACTGTACTTTTATCCCACTACCCCTGTGCTAAACAGCAGAGTAAGAAGTGAATCTGGAGGGGAGGAATCACTCAGATGCAATACTGGTGTTTTATTCCTGAATGAGCTGAATTTTGTCAGTTTATTTGTTTAATTGGTTCACAAATATAATTTGTGAATATGACTCATGCGACCACATCTGTTCTGGAGTAAACATCTCAGTGATTCAGAGTCTCCTGTAAACAACTCACCGATTCAGAGGATCCATTCAGAGTGAGTCTCCAGTAAACAAGTCATTGATTCAAATGATCCATTTAGAGTGAGTCTCCTCTAAACGACTCACTGATTCAAATTATTAAATTAAAAAGAGTCTCCAGTAAACAACTCACTGATTTAAATGATCCAGTCAGAGTGAATCTTCAGTAAACAACTCAATGATTCAAGTGATCCATTCAGAGCGAGTCTCTAGTAAACAACTCACTGATTCAAATGATGCAGTCAGAGTGAGTCTTGAGTAAACAGCTCACTGATTCAAGTGATCCATTCAGAGTGAGTCTCTAGTAAACGACTCACTGATTCAAATGATCAATTCAGAGCGAGTCTCCAGTAAACAACTCACTGATTCAAATGAACCATTCAGAGACAGTCTTCAGTAAACAACTCACTGATTCATATGATCCATTCAGAGTGAGTCTCCATTAAATGATTCACTGAATTAATAAACGGATTTGTTATGAACATAACATAAATGAATGATCTCTTCCGCATATAATAGATACAAAATCCTTTTCATATTAGGACTATAGTTTTATTTTTGTCAGCACACATTTTTCGTTTATTCATGATTGTATATTAAATACATGCAGTTATTTTCACTTGTTTGCACATTTATGATGAATTATGAGCATGATGAGTTCTGGTAACACATTTCTCTTGCAAAATCATCACTAAGAACTTTCACTACTTGTTTACACGATGAAAAAATGCAGATTGCAGACACTATATGAAGAGAATCAGCAGGAATAAACCACACACACACACACACACACACACACACACACACACACACACACACTGCTGCCTCTGCCACCTCAGATATAAAACCTCAACCGGGAGAGAGGCATGCTGGGATGCCACATGTGCAGCCCTGTTGGCACGCACCGAGCTAAAGAGGTGTGACTAATTATTCTTCCAGAAAATAATCTTGTGTAATTAAGGACAGCAGGTGGCTTCCATTTGACTGCCGAGACTGTAAAAGACGAAGCTTCAGATGTGATTGAACACACACACAGCCGGAGCTTTAAAGAGCTGTGTGTGTGTGTTTCAGAACAGTGTACAATAAACCTCAGGCAATATCTGCACATACTGCTAGAAACACACACACGTGCGCACATACGTACACACACACGCGCGCAAAAACGCACACACACACAAACACACGCACGCACGCACACGCACACACACACACACATACACATACACATTTGACTGCATCATTTGAGTCAGCTAATCAGTGAGTCGTTTACTGGAGATTCACTCTGAATGGATCACTTGAATCAGTGAGTTGTTTACTGGAGATTCACTCTGAATGGAGCATTTGAATCAGTGAGTTGTTTACTGGAGATTCACTCTGAATGGAGCATTTGAATCAGTGAGTTGTTTACTGGAGATTCACTCTGAATGGATTATTTTAATCAGTGAGTTGTTTACTGGAGATTCACTCTGAATGGAGCATTTGAATCAGTGAGTCGTTTACTGGAGATTCACTCTGAATGGATTATTTTAATCAGTGAGTTGTTTACTGGAGATTCACTCTGAACAGATCATTTGAATCAGTGAGTTGTTTACTGGAGATTCACTCTGAATGGATTATTTTAATCAGTGAGTTGTTTACTGGAGATTCACTCTGAATGGAGCATTTGAATCAGTGAGTTGTTTACTGGAGATTCACTCTGAATGGAGCATTTGAATCAGTGAGTTGTTTACTGAGGATTTACTCTGAATGGATCGTAATCAATGAGTTGTTTACTGGAGAATAACTCTAAATGGAGCATTTGAATCAGTGAGTTGTTTACTGGAGATTCACTCTGAATGGATCATTTGAATCAGTGAGTTGTTTACTGGAGACTCGCTCTGACTGGATAATTTGAATCAGTGAGTTGTTCACTGGAGATTTACTCTGAATGGGTCATTTAAATCAGTGAGTTGTTAACAGGAGACTCATTGTGAATGAATCATCTGAATCTGTAAGTTGTTTATTAGAGATTCACTCAGAATGGATAATTTGAATCAGTGAGTTGTTTACAGGAGATTCACTCTTAATGGATAATTTGAATCAGTGAGTTGTTTACTGGAGATTCGCTCTTATTGGATAATTTGAATCAGTGAGTTGTTTACAGGAGATTCACTCTTAATGGATCATTTGAATCAGTGAGTTGTTTACAGGAGATTCACTCTTAATGGATCATTTGAATCAGTGAGTTGTTTACTGGAGATTCACTCTTAATGGATCATTTGAATCAGTGAGTTATTTACTGGAGACTCACTCTTAATGGATCATTTGAATCAGTGAGTTGTTTACTGGAGACTCACTCTTAATGGATCATTTGAATCAGTGAGTTGTTTACTGGAGACTCACTCTTAATGGATCATTTGAATCAGTGAGTTGTTTACTGGAGACTCACTCTTAATGGAGCATTTGAATCAGTGAGTTGTTTACTGGAGATTCACTCTTAATGGATCATTTGAATCAGTGAGTTGTTTACAGGAGATTCACTCTTAATGGAACATTTGAATCAGTGAGTTGTTTACAGGAGATTCACTCTTAATGGATCATTTGAATCAGTGAGTTGTTTACTGGAGATTCACTCTTAATGGATCATTTGAATCAGTGAGTTGTTTACTGGAGATTCACTCTTAATGGATCATTTGAATCAGTGAGTTGTTTACTGGAGACTCACTCTTAATGGATCATTTGAATCAGTGAGTTGTTTACTGGAGACTCACTCTTAATGGATCATTTGAATCAGTGAATTATTTACTGGAGACTCACTCTTAATGGATCATTTGAATCAGTGAGTTGTTTACTGGAGACTCACTCTTAATGGATCATTTGAATCAGTGAGTTGTTTACTGGAGACTCACTCTTAATGGAGCATTTGAATCAGTGAGTTGTTTACTGGAGATTCACTTTTAATGGATCATTTGAATCAGTGAGTTGTTTACTGGAGACTCACTCTTAATGGATTATTTGAATCAGTGACTTGTTTACTGGAGAAGCACTTTAAACAGATGTTTGTGTGTATGTGTATGTGTTTGTGTTTATGTCTGATGTGTGTGTGTGTGTGTGTGTGTGTGTGTGTGTGTGTGTGTGTGTGTGTGTGTGTTCGTACCCTCACAGAAGGGACAGCACTCTCCGGGGATGTGGACGGGGTTGTGGCAGCTCTGTTTGCAGGCCATGGCGGTGCAGTGAGTCTCTCCGTCCACACACTGGCAGAAGGTGCAGTCGTCCTCCTTCCACTGATCCTCATGCGCTCGCAGACGCTCACTGAACCAGCAGCTCGCCTTACTGCTCTCCACTGACAGCAGCTGCACATCTGCACACACACACACATACACACATGGACACAAACATATTAGACATCAGATACACAAACACACAATACATACAATTATTCCTTGTGTGTTTGTGTGTGTGTGTGTGTGTGTGTGTGTGTGTGTGTGTGTGTATGTGTGTGTTTAATCACTTATTCATCAGAGGTTGCCACAGCAGAATGAATCACCAACTATCCCAGCATATGTATTATGCAGCGGATGCCCTTACAACTGCAACCCTGTACTGGGAAACACCCATACACTCTCATTCACACATAAACTCATACACTACGGCTAATTTAGTTGATCAGTTCCCCTATAGCGCATGTCTTTGGACTGTGGGGGAAACCGGAGCACCCGGAGGAAACCCACGCGAACGCAGGGAGAACATGCAAACTCCACACAGAAACGCCAACTGACCCAGCCGGGATTGTGAGGCCACAGTGCTAACCACTGAGCCACCGTGTTGCCCTATTATTAATACATTATTATTATTATTATTATTTCACAGCAGAACATATTCTTCCTCTAAGGAGCAGCTCATGGCACTTGTGAGTTACACAATAACAGCTCAGTTGTGTCTGTTTCTCCCACAGAAACTGTCTGCGGTTGACCTTTAACCTATAGGAGCAGTAGGTTAGATGTGCTGCTGTGACTGAAGCCTGAGCTGCTGAAAGCCGATGACGGATCATCTGGAGAGTCTACAGACTCCAGCGTGACGCGACACTGAGGGAAATAAAGCGTGAGTGTGCAAGTTTGTGTTTTTGTGTGTGTATGTGTGTGTGTGTGTGTGTGTGTGTGTGTGTGTGTGTATATATATATATATATATATATATCTGTGTTTACAGTGTTCGTTGTGTGTGTGTGTGAGAGAGAGAGAGAGACAGATAGTGTGTGTGTGTGTGTTTTGAGAGAGTGCACATATGCATGTGTGAGAAGTTGTATGTGTGTGTATGTGTGTGTGATTTTGTGTGTGTACAAGTTTGTGTGTGTGTGTGTGTGTGTTTGCATGTGAATGTGTGTCTACTTTGTGTGTGTGAGAGAGAGAGAGAGAGAGAGAGAGAGAGAGAGACAGAGAGAGTGTGTGAGTGTGTTTTGTAAGAGTGCACATGCATGTGTGTGTGTGAGAAGGTGTATGTGTGTGTATGTGTGCGATTTTGTGTGTGTGTGTGTGTGTGTGTGTGTGTGAGAGAGAGAGAGAGACAGATAGTGTGTGTGTGTGTTTTGTGAGAGTGCACATATGCATGTGTGAGAAGTTTTTTGTGTGTGGTTTTGTGTGTGTGTTTGCATGTGAATGTGTGTCTACTTTGTGTGTGTGTGAGAGAGAGAGAGACAGAGAGAGTGTGTGCATGTGTTTTGTGAGAGAGTGCACATATGCATGTGTGTGTGAGGGGTATGTGAGTGTATATGTGTGTGTGTGTGTGATTTTGTGTTTGTGCAAGTTTGTGTGTGTGTGTGTGTGTGTATGTGCATGTGTGTCATCTTTGTGTGTGTGTGTGTGTGTGAGAGAATGTGTGCATGTGTTTTGTGAGAGAGTGCACATATACATGTGTGTGTGAGGTGTATGTGTGTGTATGTGTGTGTGATTTTGTGTGTGCAATTTTGTGTTTGTGTGTGTATATGTGCATGTGTATGCACATGTGTGTCTACAGTGTTTGTTTGTGTGTGTATGTGAGAGACACAGAGAGAGTGTGTGCATGTGTTTGTGAGAGTGTGCACATATGCATGTGTGTGAAAAGGTGTATGTGTGTGAATATGTGTGTGTGAGAATATGTGAGTGTGTGCATGAGTGTACAAGTTTGTGTTTTTGTTTGTGTGTGTGTGTGTGTGTGTGTATGCGTGAATGTGTATGTGCATGTGTGTCTACAGTGTGTGTGTGTGCCAGAGAGAGAGAGAGAGAGAGAGAGAGAGAGAGAGTGTGTGTGTGTGCATATGTGAACATGTTTTTTGTGTGTATGTTTGTGTATGTGAGCATATGTAGTAGTTTGTGTGTGTGTGTGTGTGTGTGTGTGTGTGTTTTATATATGAGATTTACTGTGTGAGTGAATGTGCAAGTTTGTGTTTTTGTGTGTGTGTGTGTGTATATCTGTATTTATCTGTGTTTACAGTTTTCGTTTGTGTGTGTGTTTGTCTGTGTGTGTTTGTGTATGTATGTGTGTGTGAGAGAGAGAGAGACAGAGAGAGTGTGTGCATGTGTTTTGTGAGAGTGTGCACATATGCACGTGTGTGTGAGAAGGTGTATGTGTGTGAATATGTGAGCGTGTGCATGAGTGTACAAGTTTGTGTTTTTGTGTGTGTGTGTATGTGTGCATGTGTATATGCATGTGTCTACAGTGTGTGTCTGTGTGTGTCAGAGAGAGAGAGAGAGAGAGACAGTGTGTGTGCGTGTGTGTGTGCGCACGTATGCATGTGTGTGTGAGAAAATGTGTGTGCATATGTGTGTGAGTGTGTAAGTTTGTGCTTTTGTGTGTGTGTGTGTTTGTGTGAAAGCGTGTATGCGTGCATGTGTATGTACATGTGTGTCTACGGTGTGTGTGTGAGACAGAGAGAGAGTTTGTGTGTGTGTGTGTGTGTGTGAGTGTGCACTGTGCACATATGCATGTGTGCATTAGAAAGTTAATGTGTGTGTATATGTGTGAGTTTGTGTGTGTGTGTGCTTGTGTATGTGTACATGTGTGTTTCTGCAGTGTGTGTATCTGTATTTTTGTGTGTGTGAGAGAGTGTGTGTGCATGAGTGTATGCGACACAGTGACTCAATAGTTAGCACAGTGGCCTCACAGCAAGAAGGTCTCTGGTTCGAGCTTCGGCTGGGTCAGTTGGCATTTCTGTGTGGAGTTTGCATGTTCTCCCTGTGTTGGCGTGGGTTTCCTCCGGGTGCTCCGGTTTCCCCCACAGGGGAATTAATGAACTGAATTGGCCGTAGTGTATGAGTGCGTATGGGTGTTTCCCAGTACTGGGTTGCAGCTGGAAGGGTATCCGCTGTGTAAAACATATGTTGGAATAGTCGGTGGTTCATTCTGCTGTGGTGACTCCTGATGAATAAGGGACTAAGCTGAAGTTTAATGAAGGTATGTCTCCTGTATACTGTATGTATTGTTCACCTATGCAGACGGGACAGCACTCTCCTTCAGGAATGTAAGAGTTCTGGCAGTCCAGCTCTGCACACTCGGCTTTAGAGCAGAAGGAGACTCCTCCACGACACTGACACAACCAGCACGGGTCCATACGGTACAGCTCACCCTCCGAGAACTGCTGACCGTTGTGCACACACCTGGGGGAAACTGCAGACAAAACACACGGTTCAGGAGTCTTACATACACATTATAGACACACACACACACACACACACACACACACACACACACACACACACACACACACACACACACACACACACACACACACACACACACACACACACACACACACACACATCTGGGGGAAACTGCAGACAAAACACAACATTCAGGAGCAATGAGCAATTTTTGGTGTGTGTGTGTGTGTGTGTGTGAGTGTGCATGTGTATATGTGTATTTGTGCATGTGTAGATGTGTGTGATATTTGTGAGTGTGCAAGTGTTTTTGTATGCATGCATGTGTGTGCATATGTGTGAGCGTGTGCACTTGTGTCTTTAATGTGCCTATGTATAAGTGTGTGGGTGTGCATGTGTTTTTTTTGTGTGCATATGTGTGTGTGTGTGCGCATGCCTATGTGTGTGGGTGTGCATGTCTGTGTGTGCATATGTCTTTGTGTGCATATGCGTGAGTGTGTGCCTGTGTGCATATGTGTGTGTGTGTATGTGTTTTTTGTGTGCATTTGCGCGAGTGTGTGAGCATGCATATGTGTGTGGGTGTGCATGTGTGTGTGCATATGTGTGAGCGTGTGTGCATGCATATGTGCGTGTGTGCACATGTGTTTTTGTGTGTATATGTGTGAGTATGTGAGTGTGCATGTGTTATTTGTGTGCATATCTGCGAGTGTGCGTGCATATGTGTGTGGGTGTGCTGTGTGTGTGCATATGTGTGAGTGTGTGCGTGTGTTTTTAGTCATTATTTGTGTGTGCATGTGTGTGCGTGAGTGTTCATATGTGTGTGCTTGTGTGTATTTGTGCATATGTGTGAGTGTGTATGCATGTGTTTTAGTATGCGTGAGTGTGCATGTGTGTGTGCATATTTGTATTTGCAGATTTGTGTGAGTGTGTTTGCATGCGTTTTTTGTGTGCATGTGTGTGTGTGTGTGTGTGCGTGTGTGCATATGTGGGAGTATGTGTGCATGTGTTTTTGGTGTGTGTGTGTGTGTGTGCATATGTGTGTGTGCTTATGTGTGATTGTGTGTGCATATGTGTATGTGCTTATGTGTGATTGTGTGTGCATGTGTGTGTGCATATGTAGAAGTATGTTTGAGTGTGTGTGTGTGTGTGTGTGGGTGCATGTGCATATGTGATGGAGTGTGCATGTGTTTTTGGTGTGTGTGTGTGTGTGTGTGTGTGTGTGTGTGTGTGTGTGCATATGTGTGTGTGCTTATGTGTGATTGTGTGTGCATATGTGTGTGTGCTTATGTGTGATTGTGTGTGCATGTGTGTGTGCATATGTGGAAGTATGTGTGTGTGTGTGTGGGTGTGTGTGCATATGTGAGGGAGTGTGCATGTGTTTTTGGTGTGTGTGTGTGTGTGTGTGTGTGTGTGTGTGTGTGTGTGTGTGTGTGTGTGTGCTTGTGCATTCGTTTTTGTGTGAGTGTGTTTGTGGTGTCTGTTTTTGTATGTATGTCTGTATTTATGTATGTGTGTGTGTTTGTGTATGTGTGTCTGTGTGTGTGTGTGTGTGTGAGTGTTGTGAGGCCTCAGGCGCAGGATCCCGCCGATGCCGCCATGAGCAGGAATTCTCAGACGTGGCCTGTGAAGCAGTGTAATTGGTGTTCACTCACGCACAAACACACACTTACACATGTGGGGTCAAAGAAAAACAGCAGCGAGGCCAAAGAGAGAAACATCCCTGCAGGAAAGAGCCGGAAACCCTGAGCGTCTCCAAAACACTCCACACACACACCAACAATAGCTTCTGTACGGCTCATTAGATTAGCCTGCGCTCGGGGACGCCACTGACCACAAACACACACACACACACACACACACACACACACACACACACACACACACACACACACACACACACACTAATAATGCTCAACCTGTCATTACTGTGCTTTCTGGACATCCTACACTATAATATTATTTGGGAAGTCATTCCATAACAGTGGTTTGTTCTGTAGTCATTCATTCATTCATTTTCCTTCGGTTTACTCCTTTTATTCATCAGGGGTTGCCACAGCGGAATGAACCGCCAACTATTCCAGCACATGTTTTACACAGCGGATGCCCTTTCGTCTGCACAAGTAAACTTGAACTGAATTACTGTGCTATTATTGTGGTTTTGGGACATTGATCATGGTGCAACTTAGTGTCATGATGATTACCGGATTCAAGGTAAACTATGTTCAACCACAGCGGAATGAACCGCCAACTATTCCAGCATATTTTTATGAAGCGGATGGCCTTCCAGCTGTAACCCAGAGCTGGGAAACACCCATAAACACAAATTCACACACTAAATATTGCAATAATGTAAATATTTGTAGGAGGAAATGCAAATATTTGTAAGAGGAAATGCAAATATTTCTAGGAGGAAATGCAAATTTTTCTAGGAGGAAATGCTAATTTTTCTAGGAGGAAATGCAAATATTTGTAAGAGGAAATGCAAATATTTCTTGGAGGAAATGCAAATATTTGTAGAAGGAAATGCAAATATTTCTAGGAGGAAATGCAAATATTTGTGGGAGGAAATGCAAATATTTCTTGAAGGAAATCCAAATATTTCTAGGAGAAAATTCAAATATTTACTGGAGGAAATGCAAATATTCACACACACACACACACACACACACACACACACACACACACACACACACACACACACGCACACACACACCAATTTAACTTCCAATTTAATTGATCAGTTCCCCTATAGCGCATGTGTTTGGACTGTGGGGGAAACCGGAGCACCCGGAGGAAACCCACGCCAACACGGGGAGAACATGCAAACTCCACACAGAAACACCAACTGACCCAGCCGGGACTCGAACCAGCAACCTTCTTGCTGTGAGGCCACAGTGCTAAGTAATGAGCCACCGTGCCACCCATATTTGTGGATTATTGCATTAGTAAAAACTCTCTGAAATCAGGATGAACCCATCAGGTGCCAACACACAACATTAAATGCTCATTAAGATGTAAAAAATGAGGCCTCCAACTAAAACGTCTAAAATAAAACAAAATCCAAAACAAGACTTAAGCTTTAACACACTCTCACTCATTCTCACACACCGACTCAAGACGAACACACACACACACTTACATTCCCATCGGTGACCTGCTGAACCTTCCCATCATCCTCTGCTTCTGTTCCTCTGACTGATGCATAAGCAGTTTTTCCTCCGCCCGCTGCGCCTCTCCTTAAGTCCATTAGTTCCAGGAGGCAGCACACATTTAGCGGCGGGCCAAGAGGCCAACGCGGGAATTTGGATTGTTGGTAAAACAGGGCATATTTGACGCTAACCCAGAGTAAACACAGAGGCCCGCTTTCACTTGCCCCGCCCCTTTTTTACAGCTCATCACTTCCTGTCTGTCCGGCTCTCACAAGAGTGTTTTTCATGTAACAAGCAGAGTGTGTTGAGCAGACATGACGCAGCAGGTTTACAACTCCTAATAACACGTCTGTCTTCACTGAATAACATCAGGCACAACAGCCAATAATCTCTACAAAGCCCCTGAGGATGCAGGGTGACGCGGATAATATGAGATCAGAGGGAAAATAATATTTCAGTGCTTTTACATTCACTTGCAAAAAACTTCAGCTTTCTCTCAAACAAGCACTGTGTTACCCAGAGACACCTCCATTCATCTGTGCAACATCAGGAACAGCTTTCTTGAGGGAGCTGCAAATGCTTCTTGGGGGGAAATAAGCACTTTGTGGAAGAAATGTAAAAGATTATAGGGGGAGTGCAATTTTGTGGGGAAAATGCAAACATTTTGTGTTTAAGCAATTTTTTACAACATTTTGTGGGGGTATTTCTTAGTGGAAACGTAAACATTTCTTAGAGAAAAAGCAAACATTTTGTGGGGGAAATGCAAATAATTTGTGGGGTAAAGATAAGACTCTTGAGGGAACTACAAATATTTCTTAGAGAAAATGATCATATTTCTTGTGGATAAACGCAAACATTTTGTAGGGAAACAAAAATATCTTAGAGGAAATGAAACTGGGAATATTTAAAAGACTCTTGGGGTAAATGCAAATATTTCTAGGATGAAATGCATACATTTTGTGGGGGAAATGCAATCATTTCTTTGAGGAAATGCAAGTATTTCTATAAGGAAACGCAAATATTTTTTGATGGAAGTGCAAATATTTCTTAGAGGAAACGCAATTATTTCCTAGAGGCAATGCAAATAATTCTTAGATGGAATGTAAATAATTCTAGGAGGAAATGCAAATACTTCTTACAGGAAATGCAAATAGTTGTAGGAGTAAATGCAAATATTTCTTAGATGAAATGCAAATAATTCTTAGATGAAAAATATTTCTTGGAGGAAATGCAAATACTTCCTAGGGCAAATGAAAATATTTCCAGGAGGAAATGCAAACATTTCTAAGGGGAAACTGAAATATTTCTATGAGGAACTCAAATATTTCTAGGAGAAAACACAAATAGTTCTTGGAGCAAATGCAAATATTTGTAGAAGGAAATGCAAATATTTCTTAGAGGAAAATCCAAACATTTTGTGTAGAAAAGGCAAATATTTCTTGGGGAAAATGCTAATATTTTTTGGTGGAAATGCAAATATTTCTAGGAGGAAATACAAATATTATAGGAAAAGAAACTATTTCTTAGAGGAAATGAAAATATTTGTAGGATGAAATTAAAAATATTCCTTGGAAGAAATGCAAATATTTCTAGGTGGAAATGCAAATATTTCTAAAAGGAAATGCACATATTTTTGTGAAGGAAATGCAAATATTTCTAAGAGAAAATGCAAATATTTCTGGGAGGAAACATAAATAGTTCTTGGGGCAAATGCAAATATTTCTTAGAGGAAATGCAAATATTTGTAGAGGAAATGTAAATAATCTTGGAGAAAATGCTAATATTTCTTGAAGGAAAGGCAAATATTTCTAGGAGGAAATGCAAATATTTATCAGGGAAAATCCAAACATTTTGTGGAGAAAATGCAAATATTTCTTGGGGAAAATGCAAATACTGTTTGGTGGAAATGTAAATATTTCTAAGAGGAAATGCAAATAATTCTTGGAGGAAATGCAAATAATTCTTGAGGGAAATGAAAATATTTGTAGGATGAAATGAACAATATTTCTTGGAGAAAATGCAAATATTCCTTGGAAGAAATGCAAATATTTCCTGGGGGAAACACTAACATTTTGTGGGAAAAATGCTAATATTTATTGGGGTAAATGCAATTATTTGTAGAAGGAAATGCAAACATTTCTTGAGGGAAACGCAAATATTTCAAGGAGGAACTCAAATACTTCTTGGAGAAAATGCAAATATTTCTAGGTGGAAATGCAAATATTTCTAAAAGGAAATGCAAATATTTCTAGGAGGAAACGTAAAAAGTTCTTGGGGCAAATGCAAATATTTCTTAAACGAAATGCAAATATTTGTAGAAAGAAATTTAAATATTTGTAGATGGAAATGCAGATATTTTTTGGAGGAAATGCAAATACTTCTAGAAGAAACTCAAGTATTTCTACAAGTAAATGCAAATATTTTCAGGAGGAAATGCAAATATTTGTAAGAAGAAACACATACACTTTATTGGTGAAATGCAAATATTTCTTGAAGGAAATTAAAAGATTTTGTGGAGGAAATGTAAATATTTCTTAGGATAAATGCAAACATTGTGGGGGAATATGTAAAAATTCTGAGGACATTAACTGTTTCCTGTGGAACGTAAAAGATTCCTGGGGGATGAGCAGACATCTTGGGGGGAATTTGTCAAATTTTCTTTGTGCAAATGCAAAAGATCCTTTGGATTGTTCTCAGTCTCTCTGGATGCTGAAAATGAGCAGCTTTTTAGCAGGGTGTTTACCTGTTTGGCAGGTGAGTGTGGCAGCAGTTTCCAGGTGCTCCGCTGGCCTGTTTCAGGATCAGCTGTGTGTGTCACTGCAGTCTGGAGGATCTGCGCAGCAGGAACACACACAATGATCCAGAAAACAGCATCCGGCTGGCGGAGACGAGCTGCGGGTCAGCACTGAATCAGCAGGACAGAGACGCACACGTGACTCCAGCACACTTATATCACACACACACACACACATACACACACACATCAGTTTATTCACACACACACACACACACACACACGTCTCTTTATTCATCAGGGCTCGCCACAGCGAAATGAACCACCAACTATTCCAGTATATGTTTTACACAGCAGATGCCCTTCTGGCTGCAACCCAGCACTGGGAAACACCCATACACACTCATTCACACACACACACACTCATACACTACGGTTAATTTAGTTGATCAATTCCCCTATAGCGCATGTGTTTGGACTGTAGGGGAAACCGGAGCACCCCGAGGAAACCCACGCCAACACGGGGAGAACATGCAAACTCCACACAGAAACACCAACTGACCCAGCCGGGACTCGAACCAGCGACCTTCTTGCTGTGAGCTGACCACTGAGCCACCGTGACGCCTCACAATTCATTATTGATTAATGAGCCTCATTGACTGCCTGCATTGTGTGTCTGAGGGCCCTGATGGCGTGCGGTTCGGGAATATGATGCTCTGATAATGCTGTGGATTCTCCTGAGTGTATGTTGGAAGCCATTCAGGAAAAGAAAAGTGGGAGATTTAGTTTCGTTGGCTCTTGCAGGAGCAGTAACAGAGCAGAGCTGCTGCCGTTTACACACATGCTTGACTTCAGAAGAACGAGGAATGAAACACACCAGCCGTGAAGCAGTATAGATGTGCAGACATAGCACAATAACAGACATTAATCTGACAGAGCTGCACTCATTTCTCCATCTGTGACAGTGTACACGACTGCAACAGGTAGGAAATCACACGTAGGTATCAGATATGTGGCAATATATGAGTTCATATTTTAATGTGACATACACAAAATATATGTCTTATACGTGTGCTGTGTTTATTTGTTATGCATATATATAGACACTTTATTAGGTACACCTGTCCAGCTGCTCTTTAATGCAAGTTTCTAATCAGCCAGTCACATGGCAGCAGCTCACTGCATTTAGACATGGTCAAGATGATGGTCAAAGTGAGGATCAGAATGGGGAAGAAAGAGGATTTAAGAGACTCTGAGTGTGGCATGGTTGTTGCTGCCAGACGGGCTGCTCTGAGTATTTCAGAAACTGCTGATCTACTGGGATTTTCACGCACAACCATCTCTAGGGTTTACAGAGAAACAGAGGAAATATCCAGTGAGCGGCAGTTCTGTGGGCGCAAATGCCTTGTTGATGAGGCCAGAGGAGAATGGCCAGACTGGTTCCAGCAACAGTAACTCAAATAAGCACTCGATACAACCGAGCTCTGCAGAAGAGCATCTCTGAACACACAACACGTCCAACCTTGAGGCGGATGGGCTACAGCAGCAGAAGAGCACACCGGGTGCCGCTCCTGTCAGCTAAGAACAGGAAACTGAGGCTACAATTCACACAGACTCACCAAAACTGGACAATAGAAGATTGGAGAAACGTTGCTGCTCTGATGAGTCTCCATTTCTGCTGACACATTCGGATGCTCGGCTCACAATTTGGCCTCAACAACATGAAAGCATGGATCATCCTGCCTTGTATCAGCGGTTCAGGCTGGTGGTGGTGGTGTAATGGTGTGGGGGAGATTTTCTTTGGGTCCATTAGTACCAATTGAGCATCAACGCCACAGCCTACCTGAGTATTGCTGCTGACCATGTCCATCCCTTTATGAGCACAGTGTCTCCATCTTCTGATGGCTACTTCCAGCAGGATAACGCAGCATGTCATAAAGCTCAATCATCTCAGACTGGCTTCTTGAACATGACGATGAGTTCACACACCAAAAACACAGGCACACACAAACACACACACACCCACACACACACACCTAAACCCACAGACCCAAACAAAGACACTCACACACACAAATATGAGTATAACCAAACACACACACAGCCAAACACACACTAATAACATGTGCACACATCTACACACACACACACACACACACACACGAACGCTATATACTACATTATAAGACAACAGGAGTGTTAAACGCCCTTAATAAAGAGTGAGAGAACAGCCTCAGTGTGTATGGGCTCATATTTGGGTAGGAAATGTGACGGAGCCGCAGAAACTGCTGAATAAATACGGCAGGAGAGTGAGTGTCTGTGGCGCAGTGTTTGCTTTAGCTCCAGTCCACACAAAGCTCACATTGATCAACTTCCTCTCTGAATATTGTCACGGAGGGAAAATGACGCTCAGGTTAACGGCAGAAACGCTCTCAATGCATCTCTGTGCCGCAGCTGAATGAGTGCATTAAGACGCAGAGCTGAAACGGCGGTTCTGAGGACATCGGCGAAACACATCTGACGTAGCACGATGCAAACATCACGCTATATGAATTAAGGCTGGTCAATATCGCAAAATAAATATCACGATATCATCTTTCATATCATTCATTCATTTTCTTTTCGGCTTAGTCCCTTTATTAATCTGGGGTCGCCACAACGGAATGAACCACCAACTTATCTAGCACATGTTTTATGCAGCGGATGCCCTTCCAGCTGCAACCCATCTCCGGGAAACATCCCTACACACTCATTCACACTCATACACTAGTCAATTTTAGCTTACTCAATTCACCTGCACCACATGTGTTTGGAAAGCGGGGGAAAACCCGGAGGAAACCCACTGTAAGTGTAAGACTCTTAAACGTGATAAATAAAATGTTACAAAGTGTGTGCAATGGTAAAGCATAAATACTGAACAATCAAAGCAAACCTTAAGGTGTGAATGATAATGATACAGTAAAAGTGAGTTTTGCATAATAGGTCTCCTTTAAAATATAGGGGTATCTAGACATAGCCAAATAATAAGCGATCAGCATATGGAAATGGCCATACCGTGAGCGTCAGACATCATTGTTTACTCATTCAAATTCCGCAAGTGTAAAACCCCTGTCAGGGTTCAACGCTAAGGATTTTTTATACGGGTCCGATCGGGCCATTGGTTGAGATTTTTGCTTGCCCTGCCAAAATTTTCACTGGCCCCACCAAAAAAAAAACTAAAAGGTTAATAACTATTTCTTAGCCACATATTTAAAATAATGGCAAAATTATGCCTGTGAATCTAGAATTTAAACATTTTAAATATGTTAATAAATGTATAATGAAGAAAAATTCAAGATTTTATGCAAATGAAATAGCGGTATGAAAAATGTGCTGGTATTTTAATGCAATTCTAAATAATTTTTATAAAAATGGCTTGCCAAACTGACAACTGTTTTTTGTTTTTTTTTGGGTTTTTTTCAGTTTCTTAATTTTGTTCCCATGTAATTGTCTGCTTCTAAGACTTTACAAACAGATGTTTTCTTTTAGCCTCATTGTTTAATTTTGCCGCTATGTTGCCATCTGTACTAGTTGTTACCAGGTTACAAAAAAAAAAAAAAAAAAAAAAAACGTGCTCAACGTTACTGGCCGATAGGGGCCAGTAACAATCCTGTCTACTGTCCCGAGTGTCTTTCACGCTGGCCCCGGGCCACCGGGCAGTCCTTATTGTTGAGCGCTGCCTGTGAAAAATAGGCCCATTAGAACACAAAGCAGACTGTTGCGTGACTCACAGGCCACGCCCTCATCATTTGCATGCATTTTAGGCCACGTTCTACCAGTCTGTGGATCAATTGGTCCCAGGCACAAGAAATCATTAATTATTTCCGTTTTGCTCAATATCTGAGTCTGAATAATCTTTTATTTTAAAAAATCTTTTATTTTGAAAAAGTACTGCATTCTCTCGTTTACACCTCGGTCACCTGAGTGCCCAAATTTAACCCACAAGCAGAAAAATGCATAAGAAACAGACGTCTTTGCTAAGAGGAAAATACCCATGAACAACCAAGGAATAGATTCGCAACCCATTCAGGTGACAAATCAGGTGAATCCAGCACAGGGATGGGCAAACTTAATCCTCGAGGGCCGGTGTACCTGCAGAGTTTTGTTCCAACACTAGTCAAACACACCTGAACAAACTAATCAGTGTCTTCAAGATCACTTGAACTCTATAGGGAGGTCTGTTTGAATAGGGTTGGAGGTCAACTATGCAGGACACCGGCCCTCCAGGATCAAGTTTGCCCACCCCTAGCATGTCTATGCATGAAGATCATGATCAAATAATAGTGGCCTTTTAGGGGCCGTTCACATATTGCGGCTTTTCTATGGTTCACGCAAGTTTGTTATTTCCAATAGTTTGGCTTGCGCACACAATCGGTGTGACCCTTTCAGATGCACACAGTTGAATAAATTCTGTGAGCACATTACGATTCACATGACAAGAACTGACCGATCAGCTTCAGCTTGTATGGAATATACACATTTCGATAGACTAATCATCTTAGGGTGCTTTCACATCTGTGGTTCGCTTCATTTGGTCTGGACCAACGGTAATAAATGATTCATTGTTGCATTTTCTGCCGTCTTTGGGTCCTTTTCACACCACACTGCTGGCTTTTGTCCGAACCAGTTGAAACGAACCAAAATGCAGTCATCTAACAAAATCCACATCTTTCATTGGCCAGATGTTGTTGAACATATTTCCTAAACTGCTTATTGATTGGTCAGAATTCACGTGCAGGGAAATGCCAATGAACTCCCGCAAGTAAACAAAACCGGCAGACATAAAATGTCGTTTTTACTCTGGAGAGAAGACTGCGCTGCTGATTGTATTCAGGGTCGGAGCAAGCTGAACTGCCACTCTAGGCAGAGGATGATCATGGCGCCGTCAACCCCAATGTGAAAATGAAAGTGACCGGTTATGAAAATGAAGTGAGGTGTCGCGGACCTCTTTTCCAGCGCACTATGCGCAGATATAACTGAGGACGCGCGGGTGCTGAGGAAGGGAGGGAGGTGTCGCGGACACTGCACTCTTTATTCTGCCGCCCTATGCGTGGATATAAATGAGGACGTGCGGGTGTTGCGGACGTCAATTCTGCCACCCTATGCGCGGATATAACTGAGGACAGGCGGGTGCTGATGGAGGTGTCACTGACGCTGCCCTTTCTATTCTGTTGTCTATGCGCGAATATATCTGAGGATGCGGGTGGTAAGGAAGGTGTTGCGGACATAACTGAGGACGCGGGGGGTAAGGGAGATGTCGCGGATGCCGTCCTCTCTATGCTGCCGCCCTAGGCGGCTGCCTTGGTCGCCTCTATGGACGCGCCGGCCCTGATTGTATTCCTGTTTTAGACAAACTATACATTTCGAGAATGAAGCGCGGCCGTGGCTGGAAAACAGTGTTTAATGCATCGCTCGTCACTTCAGGAGGAGGCGTGAATTAATTTAGCTAAACTGCGACATGCTCATCTTGCAGAAATATTCCCAACAATCCATCAGGTAATGTTTTCCCCTCTCTCCCTCTCTCTCTCTCTCTCTCTCTGTTGGTAAAGCGCTGCCAACAAATATTTTTCATCCATACCCCATAATGCACAGCGCATCGGCCTACGGCAGCTGGATTAGTCCAAAAGGCGCAGTACTTTTTGCGGTTGGACCTGTTTTAGTACGGATCATATTCTCACCACAAACGAACCGCTCCAGGGTTTGTTTGAAAGCGTACCGAGACCACCTCTTCAAGCAGGTCTCGGTACGCTTATTTGGTCCGCTTTTGGTGCGCACTCGAGTACGATTGCTGCATTCACACCTGCCCAAACCAACCAAACCAAAAGGCAAATTGAACTCTATTCCGATTCAATCTAACTAAATAAGGCAGGTGTGAAAGCACCCTTAGACAAACACAGAACACACAAGCACTGCAGTGCTTTGTACCCCCACCCCGACACCATTCCATGTAAATTTGTCAAGCGCTGATTGTCGATCCACGGTGATAAAAAGGTTTGTGGACCACTGATTCCAACCCAACCAGAGCCATAACACAGACTGATATGTTGCTCTGGGATGAATAATGTTTGATAAGCCACAACATTTTCTAATAAGACAACAAGGATAATTTTCCTCCCTTAGTTATTCTTAAGTTCATCTAAGTTTATATTCAAGAGTTCACACTTAGCTCATGATTTAGCTCATGGTTTGGCCCGGGAGAGAGCCCTGAGCTCAAAGGATCCTCGAGTCCAGGGCTCCTTCCATTTTGCCGGGCGAGAGGAGATTAAGACTAGGTAGATCTCAAAACTCCCCTGCAGCTGAGGCTAAGGTGAACTTCCAGAGAGCAAGACATCTAGGAAAAAAGACTTAAGCTGCGTCCCAAATGGCACACTATACACTATGCACTATGTACTTATGCACGTACATACTCAACAGCATAGTATATGACTGTAGTGTCGTCCCAAATGGAGCACTAATGTTTTTTCACTAAGCGGAAATTCAACCCGTTTCCCTGATGACGGTCGCCAAATCAGAACAAAGTACCAAATAATACCTGCCGTGAGTATAACCGCATTCTCCATCGGGAGGCGCTATAATCACTCTCGCAGGAGAATTCTGCTTTCACCATCCAAAATAAATAAAGTTATCCAACATGTGCGTCCGATAGCTCTGCCCCTTCCGCTATGTGAGCAAACCTGCGGTCGTTGAGTGCGTGAAGTGTCCATCATTACACACTTCATTTTACTGGTGAAACTAGTGCATCATCCGGGTAATTAAAGTGCACTAGTTTTCAGTGTGAATGCACTACTTACACTTTTTATACTACAAAATGAGGTAGAATAGTGCATGTAGATAGTATGCGATTTGGGATGCACCTTTAGGTTTATTTTGTCTATAATATAAAGCATAATTGGATGGTGAAAGGAAACCAGGGAATCCGGGGAAAAAAACCACACGGGCACCAGGTGAACATCGAAAACCTGCACTGAAATACCCGATGGCCCAGCGAGGACATTGGTATTTGTGCTATGAGGCAACCATAGATATATATACACTGGATATCGCATAGGGACCCTGAGCATGCGTCAATAGCGCCGCCACATTGGTACAGTGCTCCCAGGACAAATGTCATTCAACCGCACTAGACAAGACAGTGTTATTACGTGAAGATGCGGGACTTTAGCGCTGTCTACGAGTGTAGTAACGAGCAAACAAAGAAAACAAAGCACAAAGGCAGAAGATTTCATAGGTAAGATAAAGTTTTTTAGGTTTGTGTATGTTCTGAACTTGCCCTGTTATTGATGATATCAGTCACTTACTGCATTCACCATACGGCAAAGCAGCTCCAACTCGCACTAAACACTCGGCTTATGCTAGTTTTGTTGAATAAAATCAGCAAACAATGCAAAAGAAATATGACAACGAGATGCTGCGCTGCCAGAAACTTGTGTTATTGTCGGCTAGTGAACGAGTCGTTCATAACGGAGATTCATTCACAAGCGAATCGCTCCCTCCGTCAGTATGAGCAGTGAAAGCAGGAGAGGAGCTGTGTTTCAGGACATGATTAGATCAAATTTAACAGGGAGGGTGAATAGTACATTTCTGTAGACACAAACACAAGCTTTATGTCAGGTATGCCCGTGCGGTCACTGATCCATCAATGTAGAAAAGTGATGTAAAATGATAATTTTCATAATAAATAAAATAACATACTAACATCCAGGAAAACTCCCGATCATAGATATATGTGTATATGTGTATATCTCTGGCTCTGGATGGCCACAGTCCTCCACTGCAGCTTGGTCCCGCATTCATTTCAAAGGAGCGCTACCCTGTACCAAGATGGCGGCTCTATTGACGCATTCCTTCCAATAGACAACAACAGGGTAGGCGACATCTAATGTATATATCTATGTGAGGCAACAGTGCTAGTCACAGGGCCACCATGCCGCACATTCTATACAAAAGAGGAAGAAGGAGAGGAGGGGTGTTTCTTCTAAATAAAGATAGTTGTAGAAAGGAAATGAGGATATATATAGAAACTTAGCATCCTTTGATTAGAGGATCGTGATTAGCTAATGTGGGCAAGCTAGGTTAATCATTAGCTCATGCTCCTCTCGAAATTAGTTTAAAACTAAACTTCACTTGAATTTACTATGTATGTGGGACTCTTATTTTGAAAACACGTCCATACACCATCTGTTCATATGCTCATCATTAGAGGTGTGAACCTATACTGGTCTCACGGTTTGGTTCCGCTACGATTATCATGCTATCGATTTGGTTCAATTCGATATCTCGGTGCATCACTGTGCATTGACGATGCTTTCCATACACAGTGTTATATTTAGGGGGAGGCTATAACAAGCTGTCTGTATAAACACACAGACACACACACACAGCACCACACTGTCTCTCATTCAAACACATACACAAACATAGACAGCACCAAGCACACACACACACACACACACACACACACACACACACACACACACACACTTAAGCTCTCGCAATATTCGTTTTACGTCCGCTCAGCACGAGCTCTCCCACATAAACGCATATTGCGAGGGCTTAAAGGGAGCAGTGGTCGTAATGTTGAGCGAAAAAAAAGAAAAGGACAGCTGTGAAACATAACCAGCTTTGTCTTTTTGTAGGAAACACACTTTAGATCTTTTAGGGTAAGAGGCTTTTGAGTTATTGCCGTCTATCACTGATATGTCAGGAATATCGAAAACAAAACCAACCTAACTTCGCTTATTTCTGGCAACCCCCTGGATGTACAGCGCCCTCAGCATTTGCCTATACTGCCTATGCTACGGGCCGGCCCTGAGTTGCCTCCAGAGTGTTGTAAACACCGGCGCTCACCTCCCTCTAACAGCCGGTCGGTACTTTCTCTAACAATTAGCTTGTGTTGTACTTGCTTTTTGTTCTAGCCAGATTTTGGTTTTGTCCGGGTAACCTCTGATTGGGTCAGATTGGGGTGGCAATCATCATCAACACCATAATTTCACATCATGCAAGAGATAAAAGCTGGCTGCATGTAAAAACAATGCATATTTAAAAAAAAATTAAATAAAAAAGACCTGACCGGGCAACATTTGAAAAATGGACCGGCCCTTCTGGCATTTCCCAGAATTGACAGATGGCCAGTCCGCCCCTGAATGACGTCAGTACATAATAACCAGTTATGATTATTACTGAACCGATACCAAGTTGTCAGCATCTGCATTTTGACACCCCTACTCATCATGACACAAAATGCAGGATATACAGATTACAAATCAATTCAGCTTCACCATGAAAAGACATACAGTATGTTAAATTTTATTTTTTGTTAATTTAATAAACATCATCTGCTCTTGCAGAGGTTGATATTAATTCCTGGCTGTGTTTTCTTTGACGTTATGTCTTCAAAATACAACACAATGCATATCTGTTGGGCTCTTGTGTAGAGTTTAATCATAGTTTAGCCTACATCAATCATTCATTCACTCGTTTTCTTTTCGGCTTAGTCCCTTTTTTTCATTAGGGGTTGCCACAGCGAAATGAACCGACAATTATCCAGCAAGTGTTTTACACAGTGGATGCACTTCCAGCTGCAACCCAGCACTGGGAAACACCCATACACACTCATTTACAAACACACTCATACACTACGGTCACTTTGGTTAATCAATTCCCCTATAGCGCATGTGTTTGGACTGTGGGCTAAACCAGAGCACCCGGAAGAAACCCACACCAACACAGGGAGAACATGCAAACTCCACACAGAATTGCCAACTGACCCGGCTGGGACTCGAACTAGTGACCTTCTTGCTGTGAGGCGACAGTGCTAACCAATGAGCCACCGTGCCACCCTAGTTTAACCTTCATTTTATGGATGTTATCCACAACACCACTCCTGTGTGTGTGTCTGTGTGAGAGAGAGATAGAAAGCAAACTGCAAACATCATAGCAGAGCTCATTAATATTCACGACCAATCTGAATATGGTCAATTAGGAGCTTCTGGTTCTAGGGGTATTTATTGGGGAATTAAATAAGCATAAAAAACATTTCTGGGAAATTGACCTTAATCACAAACCTGCAATGTGGATATCAGAGAACAGTTTAACTTACTGAATCAATGCAGTATATGGCACCTTAAAATAAAAAAGCATGTGTCCTGCATGCCCAATATGGCGTCTGTAATACCACTTCATTATTATTTGTCCACGAAGTATCCCACTCTTCTTGCCACTTATTTAAATATGTGACATCCATTAATGACACCATCCAGCATTTCCATTGTGTGCATGCTTATATTAGCGCAGACTGAATCAGCAACGAGCCTCGGAGATCAAAGCAATCAGAGCTTTTATTCTCATTTAAATGTCCATCTGTAAGGCCGACGCTTCAGCGATTATGGAGCAACACAATGGCTAATCTACAAACTCGGCAGCTAATGCACATGCCATTATTTAGGTTCTGTTTGGGGGGCTCGTCCGGGATAATTAGCTATTCGTTGGCAATGGGAACACAATGGCATTTGACACAAAAGCACAATGGCTTCATTTAAGGTGCCTGATATATTCTGTGCTGGAAGTGGCTCAAATGTGTCACGGGCAGAATGGTGTAATAGTATAACATGCCTAGCAACAGTAACATTGCTTTTGGGCAATGCACGCACTGCACTGCAATGCAATAAATGCTATAACATGTATTAAAATACAATGCAATAACATGCAATTAAATAAAAAAATAAATAAAATAAAATGCACAGCAAAGCAATGCAATAAATGCTATGACATGTAATGAAATGCAATGCAATGAAATACCATGCAATAAAATTCAATGCAATAAAATACAATTCAATTCAATAATATGCAGTTATTTGTTTTCTTTAAATAAATAAATCAAATAAAATGAAACAAAAAACTATTTATGTACTTCCTGGACATGCCATTATTTAGGTTCTGTTTGGGGGCTCGTCCGGGATGGTGGTAAAAATGGCTTAACTATGTCACAGGCAGAATGCTCTAATAGCATAACATGCCCAGCAACAGTAACATTACATTTTGCAGCACATGCACAGCAATGCAATGCAATAAATGCTATAACATGCAATAAAATTCAATTCAATAGCATCCAATTAAATATAATGCAATACAATGACATGCCATAAAATAAAATTCACTGCATCAACATGCCCTAAAAAAATTATTCAATGCAATTACATGCAATAAAATAAAAAAATTGCATAAAAAATAATAAAATATAATGCAATAAAAATAAAAATAAAACAATAAATATATATATATATATATATATATATATATATATATATATATATATATATATATATATATATAWTTTTTTTTTTTTTTTTTTTTTCATTTCACTTTCTTGTCGGCTTAGTCCCTTTTTTAATCTGGGATCGCCACAGCGGAATGAACCGCCAACTTATCCAGCAAGTTTTTACGCAGCGGATGCCCTTCCAGCCGCAACCCATCTCTGGGAAACATCCACACACACACTACGGACAATTTAGCCTACCCAATTCACCTGTACCGCATGTCTTTGGACAATGGGGGAAACCGGAGCACCCGGAGGAAACCCACGCAGAAACACCAACTGAGCCGACGTTCGAACCAGCGACCTTCTTGCTGTGAGGCGACAGCACTACCTACTGCGCCACTGCCTCGCCCCTATAATATAATATAATATAATATAATATAATATAATATAATATAATATAATATAATATTTACATCCTACACATGCCATTTTTATCTGTGTTCTGTTTAGATCAGCCATGCCCAAACTCGGTCCTGGAGGGCCGGTGTCCTACAAAGATTAGTTACAACCCCAATTAGACAAACCTGGGCTAGCTAATCAAGCTCTTACTAGGATTTCTAGAATCGTGATCTGCAGGACACCGGCCCTCCAGGACTGAGTTTGGACACCCCTGGTTTTAGAGGCTCGTCTGGGATAATTAGCTATTCGTTTGCAATGGGAACACAATGGCGTTTGACACACAAAAACACAAAGGTTTCATTTAAGGTGCCTGATATACTCTGTGGTGAAAGTGCTGAAATGTGCCATGGGCAGAATGGTGTAATAGTATAACGTGCCTAGCAATAGTTACATTCCATTTTAAGCACATGCACACTGCAATGCAATGCAATAAATGCTATAACATGCAAAAAAATTCAAAGAAATAGCATGCAATAAAATATAGTGTAATTCAATGACATGCACTAAAATATGATGCAATGCAATATTATGCAATAAATTAAATTAAATTTCATGAAAATGAAATAAAAATATATTTGATTTTCTTCCTACACAAGCCATTATTTGTGTTCAGTTTGGGGGCTCGTCTGGGATAATTAGCGATTCCTGTGCATTGGGAACACAATGGCGTTCGCCACACAAAAGCACAAAGGCTTTATTTAGGGTGGCTGATTTATTTGGTGATGAAAATGGCTCAAATGTGTGACGGGCAGAATGGCGTATTAGTATCACGTTCCTAGCAACAGTAACATCACATCTGGGTGGCACACGCACAGCAATGCAATGCCATTACATGCAATAAAATGCAACTCAATAAAGTGCAATGCAATAAAATATTGTTTAATGCATTTACCTCCTGCACATGCCATTATTTAGGTTCTACTGGGGGGTGGTCTGGGGTAATTAGCTATTCGTTGGCTATGAGAACACAATGGCGTTCGACACACAAAAGCACAATGGCTTCATTTAAGGTGCCTAATTCTGCGGTGAAAATGGCTCAAATGTGTCACAGGCAGAATGCTCTAATAGTATAACGTTCCTAGCAACAGTAACATCACATCTGCGCGGCACAAGCACGGCAATGTAATGCAATAAATGCTACGACATGCAATAAAATCCAATGCAATTAAATAACAAGCAATAAAATAAAATAAAATAAAATAAAATAAAATAAAATAAAATAAAATAAAATAAAAATTAATTAAATTAAATAAAGGAGTTAGCATGTTCTCCCTGCATTCGCGTGGGTTTCCTTCGGTGGTAACATCACATCTGGGCAGCACAAGCACAGCAATGTAATGCAATAAATGCTACGACATGCAATAAAATCCAATGCAATTAAATAACATGCAATGCAATGCATTGCAATAAACTAAAATTAAATAAAATAAAATAAAATAAAGGAGTTTGCATGTTCTCCCTGCATTCGCGTGGGTTTCCTTCGGGTGCTCCAGTTTCCCCACAGTTCAAACACATGTGTTACAGTTGAATTGGGTGGGCTAAATTGTCCGTAGTGTATGAGTGTGTGTATGAGTGTGTGTGTGAATGTGTGTGTGGATGTTTTCCAGAGATGGGTTGCGGCTGGAAGGGCATTCGCTGCTTAAAAACTTGCTGGATAAGTTGGCGGTTCATTCCGCTGTGGCATGAAAATTAATGAATGAAAATAAAATAAATTAAAATAAAATAAAAAATATAATAAAATAAAATTATATTGCTATTAGATATTGCTATTGCTATTCATTGGCTATGAGAACACAATGGAGTTCGACACACAAAAGCACAATGGCTTCATTTAAGGTGTCTGATATATTCTGTGGTGAAAATGTTTAAATGTGTCACGGTCAGAATGCTCTAATAGTATAACGTTCCTAGCAACAGTAACATCACATCTGGGCATCACTCGCAAAACAATGCAATGCAATAACACACAATAAAATAAAATAAAATTCAATGTAATTAAATAACAAGCTATTCAATAAAATGCAGTGCAATAAAATAATAAAATAAACAAATTAAAATAAAATAATTATAATAGTATAATGTGCGTAGCAACAGTAACATCACGTCTGGGCAGCACACGCACAGCAATACAATGCAATTACATACAAAAAATAAAAAAATAAGATATACACATTTTATTATTTACTTTATGCACATGCCTTTATTTAAGTACTATTTGGGGGCTCGTCCGGGATAATTAGCTATTCACCTGCGATGGGAACACAACATGCGATAAAAAAATAAATGCAACTAAATGTAACTGAAAAATTCAGTGTAATGAAAAAAATATGATAATTTTTTTATGTATCTACCTACTACACATAACATTATTTAGGTTCTGTTTGGGGGGGGTCATCTGGGGTAATTAACTATTTGTTGGTGACACAAAATCACAAAGGCTTCATTTAGGTGGTTGCCTGATATATTTGGTGGTGAAAGTGGCTCAAATGTGTCACGGGCAGAATGCTGTAATAGTATAACGTGCCTAGCAACAGTAACATCACGTCTGGGCAGCACACGCACAGCCATGAACCCTCCAGGGTAAGCGGAAATTGGTTTTATAAGCGCAGAAAGGCCCTTTGTAAACAATGTGTATATCTGAGATCTCAGACGTCCTTTCATGAAAGTGAAGCGGCTCTTTGTAAAAGTGTTTTTCTTTGCGCTGAGGGCACAAGGGCGGCAGTCTTCCTCCTTAACGCGCCGCTCGCAGGCAGAGGAGGCTGTGTTGACAAGCAGGGTTTACTCATGGAAAAAGCCCACAATGTGCACTCTGTTCAGAGACCGACTTTGGATGCTAGTCAGCGCAGAACAAAGCCAGCTCAGTCCAGCGGCCCCTGTGTGCCTTCTTTTGGGGTAAGCCCTCTGGTTTAACATCGATTTTCAGTATAGTTCACGTGAAGAGAAACAATGAGCCAAACTTCTGGCTGCAGCGCCGGCTGAGACTTCAGTGCCGCACTGAATGAGAGCCTGGAAGTGTCAAAACGTGAAACACCAAGCCTGGCTCCAGCTATGACATGACAGACGAGCCAAAATGACATTCAAGGTGGGCAATGCAATGAACTAAAATGCTATAAATTGAAACAAAACAAATTAAAATGCTATAAAAAATGCAATAAATCAACATTTTTTTAATGTTTAATTTGAAATTTTTCAGACAGAGAACGTTTAAAACTTCAATTCTAATAATGTTTGCAGAATGGTCCAATGCAACGCCGTGTTAACATTCATATGATGCTTTTTGTTAACATCTAAAACATTTAAAGAATAGGCCTGACCAATCAGAAATTTACAGCCAACTGACCAATCAGAACAGAGATAAGCCTTCTGACAAAGTGGAGAAAAAAATACCTGACCAATCAGAGCAGAGTTCAGCCAACTGACCAATTAGAACAGTGTGGAGAATTCTGGCCAATCAGAGTAGAACCATCTGACCAATCTGAACACAGTAAAATCTTGTCAAATTGAAGTACATTTATTTGACCAATCAAAACAGATTTGAGCCAACTGACCAATGAGAATAGACTGAAGCCAATCATAACAGATTTCAGCCAATAGAGTTCAGCCAACTGACCAATCAGAACACATATCAACCAACTGACCAATCAGAACACAGTGAAGCCTTCTAACAAATCAGAGAAAAACCATCTGATCTATTAGAGCAGAGTTCAGCCAACCGGCCAATCAAAACAGAGTGGAGTCTTCTAACCAATCAGAACAGATATCAACCAACTGACCAATTAGAACGCAGTGAGGCCTTTTAACAAATCAAAGAAAAACCATCTGACCAATCAGAGCAGAGCACAGCCAACTGGCCAATCAGAATCGAGTGGCCTTCTGACAAATCTGAAAAATACCATCTGATCGAGTTCAGCCAACCGACCAATCAAAACAGAGTGGAGTCTTCTAACCAATCAGAGCAGAGTTCAGCCAACTGACCAATCAGAGCAGTGTTTAGCCAACCTGACCAATCAAAACAAAGTGGAGCCTTCTGACAAAACAGAGAAAAACCATCTGACCAATCAGCAGAGTTTAGCCAACTGACCAATCAGAACTGAGTGAAGATTTCTGACAAATTGAAGTACAACTATTTGACCAATCAAAACAGGCTTCAGCCAACTGACTAATCATAATAAAGTGAAGACTTCTGACTAATCAAAGAAAAACCATCTGACCAATCAGAACAGAGTGAAGCCTTCTGACTAATCAAAGAAAAACCATCTGACCAATCAGAACAGAGTGAAGCCTTCTGACTAATCAAAGAAAAACCATCTGACCAATCAGAACAGAGTGAAGCCTTCTGACTAATCAAAGAAAAACCATCTGACCAATCAGAACAGAGTGAAGCCTTCTGACTAATCAAAGAAAAACCATCTGACCAATCAGAACAGAGTGAAGTCTTCTGACAAATCGAAGTAGAACCAGATGACTAATCAGAGCAGAGTACAGCCAACTGGCCAATCAGAACCAAGTGAAGCCTTCTGACAAATCAAAGAAAAACCATCTGACCAATTAGAGCAGAGTTTAGCCAATTGGCCAATCACAACAGAGTAAAACCTTCTGACAAAGCAGAGAAAACCCATCTGACCAATCATCACAGTTTAGCCAGCTGACCAATCAGAACAGAGTGAAGGTTTCAGACAAATTGAAGAACAATTATCTGACCAATCAAAACAGGCTTTAACCAACTGACCAGTCAGAGCAGATTTTAGCCTTCTGACAAATCGGAGAAAAAACATCTGACCAATCAGCAGAGTTCAACCCACTGTCCAATCAGAACACAGTGAACACTTCTGACAGATCTGAGTAGAAACACTGGACCAATCAGAGCACACAAATCCTTTTGACAAATCAAAGAAAAAACATCTGACCAGTCAGAGCTAAGTTTAGCCAACTGGCCAATCACCACAGAGTAAAACTTTCTGAAAAATCTAAGAAAAAACATCTGACCAGTCAGAGCAGAGCACAGCCAACTGGCCAATCAGAACAGAGTGAAACCAGACCAGAGTATATCCAATCAGAGCAGAGTTCAGCCAACTGGCCAATAAGAACCGAGTGAAGATTTCTGACAAATTGAAGTACAATTATCTGACCAATCAAAACAGGCTTCAGCCAACTGACCAATCAGAGCAGATTGTAGCCTTCTGACAAATAGAAGTAGAACCAATTGACCAAACAGAGCAGCCAACTGGCCAATCAGAACAGAGTGGAACCTTCTGGCAAATCAGAAAAAAACATTTGACCAATCAGCAGAGTTCAACCCACTGACCAATCAGAACACAGTGAACCCTTCTGACAGATCTGAGTAGAACCATCGGACAAATCAGAACACACAAATTCTTTCTGACAAATCAAAGAAAAAACATCTGACCAATCAGAGCAGAGTTTAGCCAACTGGCCAATCACAACAGAGTAAAACCTTCTGACAAACCGAAGAAAAAACATCTGACCAATCAGAGCAGAGTACAGCCAACTGGCCAATCAGAACAGAGTGGAACCTTCTGACAAATCGGACAAAAACCATCTGACCAATCAGCAGAGTTCAGCCAACTGGCCAATCAGAACACAGTGAACCCCTCTGACAAAACTGAGTAGAACCATCTGACCAATCAGAGCACACAAATTCTTCTGACAAACCAAAGAAAAAACATCTGACCAATCAGAGCAGAGTTTAGCCAACTGACCAATCACAACAGAGTAAAACCTTCTGACAAGCCAAAGAAAAAACATCTGACCAATCAGAGCAGAGTACAGCCAACTGGCCAATCAGAACAGAGTGGAACCTTCTGACAAATCGGACAAAAACCATCTGACCAATCAGCAGAGTTCAGCCAACTGGCCAATCAGAACACAGTGAACCCCTCTGACAAAACTGAGTAGAACCATCTGACCAATCAGAGCACACAAATTCTTCTGACAAACCAAAGAAAAAACATCTGACCAATCAGAGCAGAGTACAGCCAACTGGCCAATCAGAACAGAATGGAACCAGACCCGAGTATTTCCAATCAGAGCAGAATTCAGTCAACTGGGCAATCAGAACAGAGTGGAACCTTCTGACAAATCTGAGAAGAACCATCTGACCAGTCAGAATAGTGTGTAAAATTCTGGCAAATCAGACTACAACCATGTGACCAATCAGAGCAGAGTTCGACCAAATGACCAATCAATCAACCAACCAGATTTTAGCTCTAACTTGCCTCCAACACATGAATGGATGTTTCTAGAAAGCCTAGTAAGAGCTTGATTAGCTAGCCCAGGTGCGTCTAATTGGGGTTAGAGCTAAAATCTGCAGGACACTGGACCGCGAGGACTGAGATTCACTCATTCATAAACATCTAAAACACAACCTTTTCAATTATGCGCGCTTATATGCTTTTACTTTTATGAGTGTCAATATACAGTAGATGGTTATATTTGCACATCTATATGAGATTTCATTATATGTTGCATGCAATGATTCTAAGTCAGTAGTCTATGAGGATCTGCAGTTCTGCTTGTATTCACAGCATGGGATGTTTTTTTCTTCTGTCTGTGAGATTTGCTGGAGCTGCTGTATATCCGATCGATAACACATGTGCGTGGAGTCATGAGCGGATACCTGATCACATGTGCGCCGTATGTGGCGGAAAGCTGCTTCTCCTTTCAGGGATGACTCTGTTATATAAGCTCCACACACACACTGAAGCGTTGATAACAAACAGACACTCATGCAAAACAAGCTAATGATCAACAGATGTGTTCTTGAGTAATCGGCACACAAGCAGCGCTCAGTGTTTGGTTGCTGGAAGGGGCGTCACTGTACTGTAAGAAACCGTGTTTACTGTATTACTGGGAAAACTCGCCGATTCAGATTCGCTTTTGACAGATGCTGAGATTAAACATGGTTTCTTCAACTAGACAAATCTGAACTCTCAGCCAATCACTTTTCATTCAGAGAAATGAACAACACTCCTACATCGGCTAGAAAGCTAATAAAACATCAACAGTTTATTTTGCATTACTATTAAATAAATATGGAGAATGTCTTAATATAATCTGTTAGGAGAACAAAACTGATGTGTTATTTAAACTGGGAGTAGAGCCATCTGACCAATTAGAAATGGGCTATTTGAACAAATATGGCGGAGTGAAGCTATCTGATAAATCGAAGTAAAAGAGGGCTACCTGGCCAACTAGATCCAAACAGAACCATTAGAGCAGATTGAAGCCATCTGGTTAATCAGAGCAGAGGAAGGCCTTTTGACCAATCAGATCAGAGGAGAGTCATCTGACCAACTAGAGTAGGGCTATTTGACCAAACTGAGCAGAATGGAGCCATCTGGACAATCAGAGCAGAAGAGGGCAAATTAGACCAATCAGAGCAGAATAGAGATGTCCAACCAGTCAGAGCAGATTCAATCAGCATTGAGTATGACCATTTGACAAATTAGAGCAGAACAGCACCAATCAGAGTAGAGTGCTGCCACTTGACCAATCAAAGCAGAGTACTACCGTCTGACCAATCAGAGCAAAGTAGATCCAATCAGAGTAGTGTACAGCTACCTGAAGAATCAGAGAAGAGTAGATCCAATCAGAGTAGTGTACAGCTACCTGACCAATCAGAGCAGAGTAGATCCAATCAGAGCAGAGTACAGCCATCTGACCAATCAGAGTAAAGTAGTTTAAATCAAAGTAGAGTTCAACCATATGACCAATCAGAGCAAAGTAGATCCAATCAGAGCAGAGAACAGCCATCTGACCAATCAGAGCAAAGTAGATCAAATCAGAGTAGAGTACAACCATGTGACCAATCAGAGCAAAGTAGATCCAATCAGAGCAGAGAACAGCCATCTGACCAATCAGAGCAAAGTAGATCAAATCAGAGTAGAGTACAACCATGTGACCAATCAGAGCAAAGTAGATCCAATCAGAGCAGAGAACAGCCATCTGACCAATCAGAGCAAAGTAGATCAAATCAGAGTAGAGTACAACCATGTGACCAATCAGAGCAAAGTAGATCCAATCAGAGCAGAGAACAGCCATCTGACCAATCAGAGTAAAGTAGATCCAATCAGAGCAGAGTACAACCATGTGACCAATCAGAGCAAAGTAGATCCAATCAGAGCAGAGAACAGCCATCTGACCAATCAGAGTAAAGTAGATCCAATCAAAGTAGAGTACAACCATGTGACCAATCAGAGCAAAGTAGATCCAATCAGAGCAGAGAACAGCCATCTGACCAATCAGAGCAAAGTAGATCCAATCAGTGTAGAATACAACCATGTGACCGATCAGAGTAAAAACAATCAGAGTAGAGTTCAACCATCTGTCAATCAGAGCAGCATTCAGCCAATGAGAGTGAAGTACAGATGTCTAAACAACCAGAGTAGATTAAATTGGCAATGAGTATGACCATTTGACCAACCAGAGCAGAGAAGAACCAATCAGAGCAGACTACAGATGTCTAAACAGTCAGGGCACATTAAATCGATTATGAGTATAACCAGTTGACCATTTAGAGCAGAGTAGAGACAATTAGAGTATAATACAGCCATCTGACCAATCAGAGTAGAATAAAGCAGAGTACAGCCATGTGCCCAATCAGAGCAATGTACAGCCAATCAGAACAGAGTACAGCCATCTGGCTAATCAGAGCAAAGTAGAGCCAATCAGAACAGAGCACCCCCATCAGAGCAAAGTACAGCCACCTGACCAATCAGCGCAGAGCAGAGCTAGTCAGAGCAGAGTGCAGACACCTGAATAATCAGAGCAGAATAGAGCCAATCAGAGCAGAGTACAGCCATCTGACTAATCAGAGCATAGTAGAGCCAATCAGAGCAGAGTACAGGCATTTGACAAATCACAGCAAAATACAGCCAATCAGAGCAGAGTGCAGACACCTGAATAATCAGAGCAGAATATAGCCAATCAGAGCAGACTACAGCCATATGACTTATCAGAGAATAGCAGAGCCAATCAGAGCAGACTACAGCCATCTGACTTATCAGAGAATAGCAGAGCCAATCAGAGCAGAGTACAGACATTTGACAAGTCAGAGCAAAATACAGCCAATCAGAGCAGAGTACAGCCATCTGACCAATCAGAACAAAGTAGAGCCAATAAGAGCAGAGTACAGCCATCTGACCAATCAGAGCATAGCAGACCCAATCAGAATAGAGTACAGCCATCTGACCAATCAGAGCAAAATAGAGCCAATCAGAGTAGAGTAAAAACAATAAGAGTAGAGTACAACTATCTGACCAACCAAAGCATAGTAACAACAGAGTAGAGTACAGCCATCTGACCAATCAGAGCAATGTAGATTCAATCAGAGCAGAGTACAGCCATCTGACCAATCAGAGCAAAGTAGACCCAATGAGAGTAGAGTAACAACCATCTGACCAATCAGAGCACAATAACAACAATCTAAGTACAGTACAGCCATCTGACCAATCAGAGCAAAGTAAATCCAATCAGAGCAGAGTACAGCCATCTGGCCAATCAGAGCAAAACAGATCCAATCAGAGTAGAGTAACAACAATGAGAGTAGAATACAGCCATCTGCCAATCAGAGCAGCATAGAGCCAATCAGAGCAAAGTACAGATGTCTAAACAATCAGAGCAGATTAAATCAGCGATGAGTATAACCATTTGACCAATTAGAGCAGAGTAGACCCAATCAGAGTAGAGTACAGCCATCTGGCCAATCAGAGCAGAGTAGAGCCAACCAGTGCACAATACATCCACCTAACCAATCACAGCAAAGTAGAACCAATTAGAAAAAAGTGCAACCAATCAGAGAGCTCTCAGAAAGGCTGGGGTTAGAAATGTTTCAGGTGCTGATTCTGCAGTGGATTATGAGAACATGTAAGTGTGTTGACTATAGATAGATGCTGATGTACTACAGGGGAACAACAACATTAATTTCAGGACTTTTGAATAATGAGATGATGAGTGTTACCTGCAGCTCTCTGGCACTGGCTGCGGTTGGAGAAGCTGAAGTGATCGTCGCAGCTCTGAGACGAACACACACACCCGTCAGCTGTCAGATTACAGCCAGAAAACACACATGCCGGGCTGGCAGCAGGACCAACAATCCTGTCCCTCTGTCTGTGGTCATGACGACGGGAGCCTGAGAGACAGACGACTACAGGTCAGTCACCGCTACACACCATTAATAGATCTATAAACCATGATAGAATAGAGTAGAATAGAATATAATACAGTTAAGTACAGTTAAATAGGGTTGAATATAGTAGAGTAGAATAAAACAGAATAGAAAAGAGTAGACTAAAATAAAACAGAGTAGAATAGACTAGAGTACAATAAAATAGAACAGAACAGAGTAGAGTACAGAGGTATAGAGTAGAGTAAACTAGAGTAGAAAATAACAGAGTATAAAAGAGAAGAGCAGAATAGAGTAACAAGCAGATACTGCTGCACCACCTACAATAGAGCAGAATAGAACAGAAAAGAAGAATAGAGTAGAATAAAGCAGAACAGAGTATAGAGTAGAATAAAATCGTGTAGAATAGAACAGAGTAGAGTAGAAAAGAGCAGAGCACAATAGAGTAAAACAGACTAGAGTCGAATAGAAGTAGAACAGAGTAGAGTAAATATAACAGCGCAGAGTAGCATAGAGCAGAGAATAAATGTTCTACTCTATTCCTCTCTACTCTTTTCTACTTTATTCAAATTTTCTTTATTAAATTTTATTCTATTCTACTCTACTCAGTTCTACTGTATTTTATTCTATTCTACTGTACCATATTATACTCTATTCTGATCTGTTCTCTTTTTATGCTACTTTGTTCTACTCTGTTTTGTTCTACTCTACTATTTTTACTCTATTTTATTCTACACTATTGTACTCTGTTATTCTGTGTTCTATTTTACTAGACTCTGTTATATTCTACAATACTCTATTCTACTCTATTCTATTTGACTTGACTGTACTCTATTTTACTTTATTCTTCTCTACACTGTTATATTTTACTGTTCCACTCTATTCTTCTCTTCTCTTCTCTACCGTTCTAGTCTGTTCTTGTCTACTCTACCGTTCTAGTCTGTTCTTGTCTACTCTACCGTTCTAGTCTGTTCTTGTCTACTCTACCGTTCTAGTCTGTTCTTGTCTACTCTACCGTTCTAGTCTATTCTTCTCTTCTCTACCGTTCTAGTCTATTCTTCTCTTCTCTACCGTTCTAGTCTGTTCTTGTCTACTCTACCGTTCTAGTCTGTTCTTGTCTACTCTACCGTTCTAGTCTATTCTTCTCTTCTCTACCGTTCTAGTCTATTCTTCTCTTCTCTACCGTTCTAGTCTGTTCTTGTCTACTCTACCGTTCTAGTCTATTCTTCTCTTCTCTACCGTTCTAGTCTGTTCTTGTCTACTCTACCGTTCTAGTCTATTCTTCTCTTCTCTACCGTTCTAGTCTGTTCTTGTCTACTCTACCGTTCTAGTCTGTTCTTGTCTACTCTACCGTTCTAGTCTGTTCTTGTCTACTCTACCGTTCTAGTCTGTTCTTCTCTTCTCTACCGTTCTAGTCTATTCTTCTCTACTCTACCGTTCTAGTCTGTTCTTGTCTACTCTACCGTTCTAGTCTGTTCTTGTCTACTCTACCGTTCTAGTCTGTTCTTGTCTACTCTACCGTTCTAGTCTATTCTTGTCTACTCTACCGTTCTAGTCTATTCTTCTCTTCTCTACCGTTCTAGTCTATTCTTCTCTTCTCTACCGTTCTAGTCTATTCTTCTCTTCTCTACCGTTCTAGTCTATTCTTCTCTTCTCTACCGTTCTAGTCTGTTCTTCTCTACTCTACCGTTCTAGTCTGTTCTTCTCTACTCTACCGTTCTAGTCTGTTCTTGTCTACTCTACCGTTCTAGTCTGTTCTTCTCTACTCTAATCTACCGTTCTACAATATTCTTCTACTCTATTCTACTCTACTGTTCCATTCTATTCTCCTCTGTTCTACTCTAGTTTATTACTGAGTCTAGTTTATCCTGCACTATACTACTCTGTTCTATTCAATTTTTTTCTATTTTACTGAACTCTTCTCTTTTCTATTCTGTTTTATTCTATTCTACTCTACTCAGTTCTACTGTACTCTATTTTAATCTACTGTACCATATTATTTTCTTTTTTATGCTACTGTTTTGTTCTACTCTATTTTATTCTACACTATTCTACTCTGTTCTACTCCACTCTGTTATACTCTGTTCCATTTTACTCCGTTATATTCTACTCTTTTCTGTTCTACTCTATTCTCTTTGACTTGACTACCCTATTTTACTTTAGTAGAATGAAGCAGAGAATAGAGTAAAACAGAGTAAAGTAATAAGAGAGTAGAACAGAACAGAGTGGAGAAGAATAGAATAGAGAAGAGTAGAATAAAGTAGAACAGAGTAAAGCAGAAAAGAGTAGAATAGAACATAGTAGAGAAGAATAGAATAGAATAGAATAAAATAGAAGAGTAGAGTAGAATAAAGTAGAACAGAGTAAAGTAGAACATAGTAGAATAAGTAGAACAGTAGAGTATAACAGTAAAGTAGAAGAATAGAGTAGAACAGTAGAGTAGAGAAGAATAGAGTAGAATAGAGTAGAACAGTAGAGTAGAGAAGAAGAATAAAGTAGAATGGTAGAGTAGAATAGAATAGAGTAGAAGAATAGAGGAGAACGGTAGAGTAGAGTAGATAAGAATAGAGTAGAATAAAGTAGAACAGTAGAGTGAAGTAGAGTAAAGAATAGAGTAGAACAGTAGAGTAGAGAAGAATAGAGTAGAATAGAGTAGAACAGTAGAGTAGAGAAGAATAGAGTAGAACAGTAGAGTAGAGTAGAATAGAGTAGAACAGTAGAGTAGAGAAGAATAGAGTAGAATAGAGTAGAACAGTAGAGTAGAGAAGAAGAATAGAGTAGAATGGTAGAGTAGAATAGAATAGAGAAGAAGAATAGAGGAGAACGGTAGAGTAGAGTAGATAAGAATAGAGGAGAACAGTAAAGTAGAGTAGATTAGAATAGAGGAGAACAGTAAAGTAGAGTAGATAAGAATAGAGTAGAATAAAGTAGAACAGTAGAGTGAAGTAGAGTAAAGAATAGAGTAGAACAGTAGAGTAGAGAAGAATAGAGTAGAATAGAGCAGAACAGTAGAGAAAAATAGAGTAGAATAGAGTAGAACAGTAAAGTACAGAATAATAGAGAAGAATAGAGTAGAACAGTAGAGAAGAAGAATAGAGTAGAACAGTAGAGTAGAGAAGAAGAATAGAGTAGAATGGTAGAGTAGAATAGAATAGAGTAGAAGAATAGAGGAGAACGGTAGAGTAGAGAAGATAAGAATAGAGAAGAACAGTAGAGTAGAGTAGAGAAGAATAGAGTAGAATAAAGTAGAACAGTAGAGTAAAGTAGAGTAAAGAATAGAGTAGAACAGTAGAGTAGACAAGAATAGAGTAGAATAGAGTAGAACAGTAGAGTAGAGAAAAATAGAGAAGAATAGAGTAGAACAGTAGAGTAGAGTAGAATAGAGTAGAACAGTAGAGTACAGAATAATAGAGAAGAATAGAGTAGAACAGTAGAGTAGAGAAGAAGAATAGAGTAGAATAGAGTAGAACAGTAGAGTACAGAATAATAGAGAAGAATAGAGTAGAACAGTAGAGTAGAGAAGAATAGAGTAGAATAGAGTAGAACAGTAGAGTAGAATAGAGTAGAACAGTAGAGTACAGAATAATAGAGAAGAATAGAGTAGAACAGTAGAGTAGAGAAGAAGAATAGAGTAGAATGGTAGAGTAGAATAGAATAGAGTAGAAGAATAGAGGAGAACGGTAGAGTAGAGAAGATAAGAATAGAGGAGAACAGTAGAGTAGAGTAGATAAGAATAGAGTAGAATAAAGTAGAACAGTAGAGTAGAGTGAAGTAGAGTAGAGAATAGAGTAGAACAGTAGAGTAGAGAAGAAGAATAGAGTAGAATGGTAGAGTAGAATGGAGTAGAAGAATAGAGAAGAACAGTAGAGTAGAGAAGAGAAGAATGGAGTAGAACATTAGAGTAGAATATAGTAGAACAGAATAGTTACAATACAGTACAATAGAACAGAGTAGAGGAGAATAGAGTATGTATGCAAGTATATATACAGTGTGTGTGTGTGTGAGAATGTTTTATGATTCCCCTCTACTTTTGCAAATCACCTGTTCTCCAGGCCCGCACACAGGTGTCTCTGTCAGGATAGCGGTATGTGTGTGTGCAGGAGCGTCTGGAGTCACACACACACTGTCCGTCCACACGCTCACAGCCGCTTACCACAGGACACATCTCCATATTCACCTCCAGCAGATCTGCAGCATCGTCTACTGCTGAGGAGAAAACACACACCGTCACTTACACACACATTTACACAGCTGAGATTCAACAAGTCATAGCGCATGTGTTTGGACTGTGGGGGAAACCAGAGCACCCGGAGAAAACCAACGCCAACGTGGGGAGAACATGCAAACTCCACACAGAAACACCAACTGACCCAGCCGGGACTCGAACCAGCGACCTTCTTGCTGTGAGATGACAGCGCTACCCACTGCGCCACCCCAACATAACCAAAGCATTTTGTACATGATATTCCAAAACGCAGATAAAAATAGGTGGACAGAAACAGAGCCAATGTGTTCGGCACACCAGAGTGTTGTTTATGGAGAAACTCCAGCTCTTCTCTCAGACAGCCAATCACAGACAGCCTTTCCTGCACTACTTCCCGTCACCTCAGAATGATCCGCTCCGCCAACGTCTTTCCATATCAATACTTCCTCTGAGGATATTTTCACATTTTCACACGACCCCCCCACGCTATTTCTTCCCTCCAGCAGGCGCCCACAATGCACATCTGTTCACGTCTGCTGATCTGAGGCCAGCGCTGTTTATACCAGGATCCGTCTGGAGCAAATGAATGAGCGCTTGTTGATCACAGACTCAATGCAAACATCAATGCTCCTCTGGATATGACATTATGCTGATATTATGATTATGTCTGCTCTCTAATGAGAACAGTCGCTCTGGTGCTGCTGCTGGAAGACTGTTTTGAAGATCGGGTCGTGTGGTGGTTTAAAGGGTCCTGCTGTGTTGTTTGGAAGTGTAATCAGGAGCAAAATTCATTTAGAAATATGAGTAAGTAAGTAAGTAATGAGTATTTCTCTAGCGCATTTACTGTGTATGGCCATACACCCAAAGTGCTTCACAATCATGAGGGGGGTCTCTCCACACCACCACCAGTGTGCTGCTCCACTTGGATGATGCAACGGCAGCCACAGGACAACAGCGCCAGTGCTTCACCACACACCAGCTATAGGTGGAGTGGAGAGACTGTGATAGAGCCTATTGACCCTACACTAAGCCCCGCCTTCCTTAGTTACTGTCATAGATATATACACTAGATATCGCATAGGGACCCTGAGCATGCGTCAATAGCGCCGCCACATTGGTACAGTGCTCCCAGGACAAATGTCATTCAACCGCACTAGTCAAGACAGAGTTATTACGTGAAGATGCGGGACTTTAGCGCTGTCTACGGGTGTAGTAACGAGCAAACAAAGAAAACAAAGCACAAAGGCAAAACATTGCATAGGTAAGATAAAGTTTTTTCTGTTTTTGTATGTTCTGAACTTTTGTGCTAATCAGGTAACGTTATTGATGATAACAGTCACTTACTGCATTCACCATACGGCAAAGCAGCTCCAACTCACACTAAACACTCGGCTTATGCTAGTTTTGTTGAATAAAATCAGCAAACAATGCAAAAGAAACATGACAACGAGATGCTGCGCTGCCAGAAACTTGTATTATTGTCGGCTAGTGAACGAGTCGTTCATAACGGAGATTCATTCACAAACGAATCGCTCTCTCCGTCAGTATGAGCAGTGAAAGCAGGAGAGGAGCTGTGTTTCAGGACATGATTAGAATAAATTTAACAGGGAGGGTGAATAGTACATTTCTGTACACACAAACACAAGCTTTTTGTCAGGAATGCCCGTGCGGTCACTGATCCATCAATGTAGAAAAGTGATGTAAAATTATAATTTTCGTAATTAGAAAAAAAAAATGCATACTAACATCCAGGAAAACTCCTGATCATAGATATATGTGTATATGTGTATATCTCTGGCTCTGGATGGCCACAGTCATCCACTGTACCTTGGTCCCGCATTCATTTCAAAGGAGCGCTACCCTGTACCAAGATGGCGGCGCTATTGACGCATTCCATCCAATAGACAACAATAGGCCAGGCGACATCAAATGTATATATCTATGAGTTACTGTTGCTAAGCCTGTCAAGCTTTCGTGCCTGGCTTGTCTATATGCCGAAGCATGCTAATAGGACTTTTAATTTGCCAGTAACCTGGGTTAGTTGTTTCCGGCGAACTGTATGCCATTGCAAATCTCCACTGGCTGAGTGATATCTGATATAAAGTGGGTCTCAGATTGTACAAAAAGCACTGCATTAAATTACATTTCCCCCGCCATGTCTTTATTATATGAGCATTTATTTTACCCCAGTATATTTAATGGAGCTTCTGCGCTAATCTGCCGATTTTGACAGGCGCGTGCGAGTAAACAGCTTTTTGTCTTGTTCAGTGGCGTAGCGCAAAATGCGGAGGCCCCCCTGCAGGGATCACCGACGGGGCCCCCAGTTGAAGGCGGGAGGTGGGGTGGGAGATATACACATATACACATAGATATACACATATACACATATATCTGTGATCGGGAGTTTTCCTGGATGTTAGTATGCATTTTTTATTTAATTATGAAAATTTTTATTTGACATCACTTTTCTACATTGATGGATCACTTATCGCACGGGCATTCCTGACAAAAAGCTTGTGTTTGTGTGTACAGAAATGTACTATTCACTCTCCCTGTTAAATTTGATCTAATCATGTCCTGAAACACAGCTCCTCTCCTGCTTTTACTTCTCATACTGACGGAGGGAGCGATTCGTTTGTGAATGAATCTCCGTTATGAACGACTCGTTCACTAGCCGACAATAATACAAGTTTCTGGCAGCGCAGCATCTCTTTGTCATATTTATTTTGCATTGTTTGCTGATTTATTCAACAAACCTAGCATAAACCGAGTGTTTAGTGCGAGTTGGTGCTACTTTGCCTTATGATGAATGCAGTAAGTGACTATAGCTATTATTATCAATAACGTGACCTGTTTAGCACAAATTTCAAAACATACAAAAACGTAAAAAACTTAATCCTATGAAATGTTCTGCCTTTGTGCTTTGTTTTCTTTGTTTGCTCGTTACTACACTCGTAGACAGCGCTAAAGTCCAGCATCTTCACGTAATAACACTGTCTTGACTAGTGCGGTTGAATGACATTTGTCCTGGGAGCACTGTACCAATGTGGCGGCGCTATAGACGCATGCTCAGGGTCCCTATGCGATATCTAGTGTATATATTTATGTCACAAATTGAGGAGCGGGGAAAGGAGGCGGGGTGGCGTGACAACGCGGGGAATCCTTCACAAACTGAGGAGCGATAACAAACCGAAAGTGGCGAGAGCGTCAAGGTAGCCAGAATTCATTCATTTTTTAACGAGAACTGGCGGCAAGAAACAGCGGCGCTGTCAGAATGAAGTTGTCCACCGCTTAAGCGGAGTTCAGAGAACACAGACCTGTAAACTTTGGTTCCGACCACAGTTGTTCCCAAGAGTTTGATTATTGCGGTTCCTGGATTTTTAATTATTAAAAATCGCGACGACGTGGGGCCCCCTAATCACGCGGGGCCCCCCCGCGGTGCGTGCCCTGCGGGCCCGTCCGCTACGCCACTGGTCTTGTTATACGCTTGAGCAACTAAATGGATGCCAAAGTCTGTTTAACTGATTGTATTTGAATTACATTACAATATCGATGCTGTATAAGGAACCGTATGAGATGGAAAACAATCACGATAACAGGTCACCGGAAGTGTATCAGCATGGGAAGCATATACCCCATTACAATGTGTGTGCGCCGGTGTCAGACATTCCCAGGGATATAATTAGTCGTTTTTGGCGAACAGGTGAGATATCAGAGAAAGCCAGACTAAAAGGGACTGCAGTCTGCATTACAGGGGTATATTCTCCACATATTAGGCAACTGATTAGAGAACAATTCAATCAAAATTGAAGCTAGCTTAGCCTAGCCGCCTCATACACCAACCATTCAGCAGATTAGCTCATGCACAGCAGGAGAGCTGACATTTAACCCTATAAGTCCAGAGTTATCAAAACATAGGTTAAAAATTCTACTTTTTTGGAAATGAGATGTTTATTAAACCATGTAGCAAACAAACAAACTTTTGCCATTTACATTTTGACATACAAATTTGATACACCAGGGGCCTCATGTATCAACGCTGCGTACGCACAACAACATTGCGTACGCCAGGTTTCACGCTCAGAATCGCTCACGTTTGGATTTACTAACGATGAACTGAACGTGGGAATGTGCGCACCTTCACGGCAGCTTTCTGGCAGGCGTACGCACATTTTTTGTGCGTGTCTGTTTTATTTCCATTGGCGACTCCTAGAGGCAGTTGTGTTAAATTACTCTCTACAAAGTGTCTGAGCCTTGCAATGGCAGCTGTATGAGACAGGTTCATCTAGCAGGTATATAAGATTTCCATACCATACAGTTGACCAGCCAAACATTAAAGCACAATTTGCAGCGCTCGCCTGTTTTCCCAATGTAATCTGAGCGATCTACTGCACGCACATTGCTATAAAGACACTATCTGAAGATGAATTTGCATGCGTGAATCAGAAACATTTCCATTCAATAAATGTGCAAATAAAATATGATGCACAGACTTATTAATGATTCCTACTTGTCTTTCTCGTGATAAATAGTTGGCAAAATCTGATATGTAGCGGAAAAAAAAAAAAAAAAAAAAAAAAAAAAGAGTTCATCAGACGCTGGATTCGAACCGAGTTCATGCTCAAACCTGTCAAAAAATGTTGACCTGCGACTTACGAGCTGCGCCACTGAGACTGTTAAGAATTCTGCAACATTTTACAGCTATAATCCACACTATTTCTCTTTTAATTCACTCGGTGCGATGTTCAGACCCAACTGTGTTAACCGCATCAGCTAAACTCTCCCACTCTACTTTTTTTCTTTTGTTGTTAATTCCAGAGAACAAACTTGCAAATACTCCTCTATCCACTTCTCTATCAGCTTCATTGGCTTCCAGTAAAGTATCGAATTGATTTTAAAATATTACTTCTAACTTTCAAGGCACTTCATAATCTCGCTCCTCAATATCTCACTGAACTTCTCCATATTTACACCCCTTCTCGTACCCTTGGATCAGCCAACAACTACACCCTGGCACCACCTCGCACTCGACTGAGCAAAATGGGAGACAGATCTTTTAGCTCTATGGCTCCTCGGCTATGGAACTCACTTCCAGTAGATCTTAGGAGCAGTGATTAGTCTTCACAATTTTAAATCCCGTCTAAAGACCCATCTTTTTAAGCAGGCTTTTACTTAAAAAATTTTTTATCATGTTTTTGTTATGTTCTTTTACATTCGCTATTGCGTTTTAACTTGTCTGGTCAGTGATTGTTTTTAGTAATGTTTAAGTTGTTTAGCATGTCTGCTGATGCTTACTGTAAGGCGACCTTGGGTGTCCAGAAAGGCGCCATTTATAAATAAAATGAATTATTATTATTATTATTATAACTTGCAAATATCATCGCTTTCCTCCGGTCTACCTCCGAAAGCAGCACCTCCAATTCACATTCTGTTCAAAGTTTCTCTTTTTGCTTGCTTTTGCCGTTGCTTTTTCCTTGGCTTTTGCCAAAGTAGAGTCATTAGCATATTCATACGGGGGAGGAGGCAGGGAGGGGTTTTGTGCTCGTGCATGTTGCGCTCAGTTTCACGTTCATTCGGATGTACAAAGAGAATATGCGTGGGATTTGGCGTACGCAGTGTTTCATACATCTGAATTTTTTTCTGCGAACGCACATTTACAGCTTTGTGCGTACGCAATGTTTTAGTATGATTTCCACGCAACTCTTCGTACATGAGGCCCCAGGTGTTTGTGCAACTTAAAAAAGTTCATTTTAATGACATAAAAATATTTTGCCCTTGACATTTTGACAACAGAAAACATTTTAGGCAGTTTTTCCACTTTGTTTTTACCTGTTACCTTTTATCAAATCATATATAACAGGTTTTTAAACAAAGTATTGATCGGGTTGATATTGCATCGACCTTAGAAACCTGTGTATCAAATATAATACGTGCGGCTCTATAGGGTTAAAAATAATCTAATAACAATTAATTAAGGCAGACCCTCAGGCAGACGGTTCCACAGCATCCGATCACGCACCAGCCGACTGAAGGAAAGCTTCTTCCCTCAGACTATCAGGCTGATGAACACTTAACACACCCCACACACACAGACTCCACCATACCCCTCACTGCACACCATCAACATGTAGCATGCACTGCACTTCAACCAATCCATACTTGAAACAACACTGCCTACAACCATGTGGACACCTATTCGTTGAACAAATCGCTGTCAATTTCACATTGTCGTATTTGCACTGTCTGTATTTTGCACTGTCGTTGTATTTGCACAGTCTGGAGTCAGCACCTAAGCTTTTCACTCATCATAGCGCACGTGCTGCTGATGATGTGACAATAAAAGGGATTTGATTTGATTTTAAACCGTGATTTCTCTATTTCAGCCAAAAAGCCTGATCGACTATTGCTGTGCAATGAAATATAGCATTACTAACCGACGAGGAAACACACATGGACAGTGCTTTTACATCCTTCATTCATAGAAAGATCAGCCAGAAAGGGGAAACCGATGGATTTGTGCTGAATATCAGCATCATTTACCCATAACAATGTACAGTTACTATATCTGTCTGTATGTTTGTGTGCTCTTTATCCAGTTTCTATTCTGATTTGCAGTTCAGTGGAACAAATAAATAAACTGAAATGCAAATCAAAGTATAAATAACAGAAGTGAACAATTAGATTTTCCCCACCAGCAAATATTCATTCATTCATTCATTTTCTTGTCGACTTGGTACCTTTATTAATCCGGGGTCGCCACAGCGGAATGAACCGGCAACTTATCCAGAAAGTTTTTACACAGCGGATGCCCTTTCAGCCGCAACCCATCTCTGGGAAACATCCATACACACTCATTCACACTCATACACTATTTAGCCTACCCAATTCACCTGTACTGCATGTCTTTGGACTGTGGGGGAAACCGGAGCACCCAGAGGAAACCCACGCGAAGGCAGGGAGAACATGCAAACTCCACATAGAAACGCCAACTGAGCTGAGGTTCGAACCAGCGACCTTCTTGCTGTGAGGCGGCAGCACTACCTACTGCGCCACTGCCTCGCCGCCAGCAAATATTACCAAATATAAAATCAGGCACTAAGCCACTAAAACATCTTCACCAATGGCAAAATCTCCAAAAGACGGATGAAAACATCAGTGGACTGTAGCTCTGACATGGGCATGAGGCTTATAAGTTACTGAAAAACAGTTGCGGGTGAAGTGTATTGATTGCAAGTGCTCAGATTGTGATCACATCTCTATTTTGTTGTGTTGATACGCAATTTAAAATATTCGCAGCTGGAAATAGATGGAGATATGATTGCTATTGGTTTGACTACTGTGGCGAGGGCTGAAATGAAGCAGTGCTCATAATATCGAGTGAGAAAAAAAGAGAAAGGCTTGTTTAGAAACATCACCTGCTTTGTGTTTTAGTAGGAAACACAGTTTAGATATGTTTAGGGTAAGAGGTGTGTGAGTTATTGCCGTCTGTGAATGTGTTAGAAATATCGAAACAAAACTAAATTAACTCCGCTCCTTTAGCGCAGAGCTCCTTTAGCACAGAGCTTGGCATTTCTCCCCTTGGGTTTTAGGTTTTGAAAAGGGAAAACCAGGGTATCAGATTTGCACAGTCCATATGCACAGCTCTTTGGCTTGTTTCCCTTGCTCGAAAGCTTGACAGAGCCCCTGCGCGTAGCTACGGTTGCTAAGCCACGATCAGTGGGTGGCGGTTTTTGGGTGTGGCTTAGTGAAGGGTCAATTCAGTGGATGGGATAATTGGGAGGCCGGTAAGGGCCGATGGAGGGAATTTGGCCAGGACACCGAGGTTACTCTTTTACCAGAAGTGCCATGGGATTTTTAATGACCACAGAGAGTCAGGACCTCGGTTTAACGTCTCATCCGAAAAGACGGATGTAGAAATGTCATATGCAAAACAGCAATGCAATATTCCGTTCAATTGAAGTGTATTTGTATAGCGCTTTCCCCAATAATTAATGTTTCAAAGCTGCTTTACAAAAGATTTGATTGTGTGTTTGATTACACAGATTGGACTTGATGAGGAAATTCACACAGCAACTTACAGCTCACAATGCATGTCAGAGCAATTCAATTCAATTCCTCTTTATTTCTATATCGCTTTTACAATGTGGATTGTGTCCAAGCAGCTTCACAAAGAAGATTCTAGTGAATTGAAACTGTGTCAGTTCAGTTTTCAGAGTTCAGTTCAGTTCAGCTCAGTGTGGTTTAATATTCACAGCTAAGAGCCCAAACACTGAAAAGCAAATCCATCCATGCACAGCTCTACAAGTCCTGAACCATGCAAGCCAGTGGCGACAGTGGAGGAACAAACTTCACCAATATGTGAAAGTCAAGAATTAAAAAAACCTGGAGAGAAGCCAGGCTCAGTTGGGCACGACCACTTCTCCTGCAGAACGCTGGACTTCCATCGTGGAGAAGCTGCAGGTGGGAGAGGTCACCGGCTGGTCTACAGGCTGTTCCTTCAGGATCAATGCGAGGACTCGTCTGCCACTGGGGTCTTACAGGGATCAGACTCATGCTCTCCACTCCTCCATATCCCCCACAGCAGCTGCTCAGGATACTCAGGTCCAGGGTATGAACTACACCAGCTTTTTACATGTCGCATTGTTATTTTGCATATTACATTTAATTACAATTCATTTTTCTACTCTTATGCTTAAATAGGTTGTGTCTCCTTCGACAGTCTTAAAAGCATCTTCGATCAGAAAATACAACTTTGTTATTATTTTGATATGATTTGTTTATGCAGTAGGTAGTGTTGTCGCCTCACAGCAAGAAGATCAGTGGTTTGAGTCTTGGCTGGGTTAGTCTGTGTGGAGTTTGCATGTTCTCACTGTGTTGGTGTGGGTTTCCTCTGGGTGCTCCGGTCCCCCACCCCCCCCCCCCCCCCCCCCCCCCCCAAGTCCACACACATGCGGTGCAGGTGAATTGGGTAAGCTAAAATTGTCTGTAGTGTATGTGTGTGAATGAGAGTGTATGGGTGTTCCCCAGTATTGGGTTGCAGCTGGAAGGGCATCCGCTGTGTAAAACGTATGCTGGATAAGTTGGCGGTTCATTCTGCTGTGGCGACCCCAGGTTATTAAAGGGACTAAGCCGAAAAAAAAAAGAAAATTCAATTTAGTACTTAAAATCTGTAGGCAGACAAATGATTCACAAATATAATGACTCACTCATGTGATGCGGAGTCTGCTCTTTTTTTTTTAAACACAATATATTTATTAATATACATATTTATATTTATCAATATATCTATATTTATCATGCACTTAATTGATGAGCAACTTTTCAGACTGCTTACATTAAAGGACAGCTACTTTACAATCTGCAAATAAGATATTTTTCCAAAAACCCATATAAGCTGCTCGACTTTTTTTCCCCCCAACTTTTTCTTGGAAACACTGAATATAACTCTGTATATAAAAGTCTGCATAATAGTGTGCAATATTTATCAACTGCAATAATGTTAATGTGCATTTTATCAGTTTATGTGCTGAAGTTTATCACTTATCTTGCTAAAACAAACAAACACAAACTCGCCTTCAGAGTACAAAAGCATTGAGCATTTATTAGTGTATTAAGCACCAAAATCACCATGGTATTATCAGCGATCTTCTGGATATTATGTAAATTCTATTATTTTTTAATGTAAACTAATGTCTAAGAAATGTTTGGAATCCTTCTGATAAGCAGTGTAAACATGAGGAGGAAATGCAAACATCGTCTGTCCTTCTCAGTGTTGTAGATTATCTTATAATTGTTTCAGGTCAAGCTGATGTTTAATCTGTCTAAAAAGACTAACAGAAGGACATTTTGTCTTGGCATCCTGAGAGGAAGGCTTTAAGACTGCTGATAGTCGAGACTAAACGTCCAGTAATACTGAACCAGTAATTGGGAAACCTGTCTGAAAACAGTCATTATACAGCTTGTCATGTAAGGGAAAATGTAGACATGGCCGGTTGTTGATTTAACCCCTTAAGGTCATGTGAAGTGCTTTGAAATGTGCATTTTTTTTATTCAGTGTTTGACAAAATTTTAACTGAAAAATCAGGAGATGGCGGGGCATAGAGTAGCTCCACCCCTTAAAAAACAGCCAATAGCGGTTTGTTTTTATTACAGCTCTGCTTGTGAGAAAGGTTGAGAAAAGCAAATGAGAAGTGTCTTGAAGGGGGTGGAGCATGTCAGACACTAGAGAGCATTTGATTGGTCAAGATTTGATGAGAAAAAGTAGGAGGTGACATCATTGATCCATTTAGGGTGAAGCAAACATACTGAATATTTATATAAGGTTTACATCTTATAAACACCAATGATGTCTGTTTTATTGCACACTAGCTTACAGATGTCCTTAAAACTAACATAATGACACCAACATCTAAAAAACTTTCATTTTACTGGACCTTTAACTGCCTGTATGATGATGTAGAGGTGTCCAATTATGTTACAGTTCAGCAATATATCACCTGCAATGCACACACTAAACATTGTAACAACCCAGCATGAGTGTGTGTGTGAATATGTGTGTGGATGTTTCCCAAAGATGGGTTGCGGCTGGAAGGGCATCCGCTGCATAAAATCTTGCTGGATAAGTTGGCGGTTCATTCCACTGTGGTGACTCTGGATTAATAAAGGGACTAAGCAGACAAGAAAATGAATAAATGAATAATTAAACCAGGGGTGGCCAACTCTGTTCCTTGAGCTGCGCCTGAAACCGGCTACTACTCAGTAGGTATTGCATCTTAGTTTAAACGTACTACTCTGCCGTTAGAAAAGTGCATTCTATACAGTATGAATGTGAAAAGTATGAATGGAATTTGGACGCGCTACATCCGCCATTTTGTCATAGTCTCGTGACCTACCTGCGTCAGTTTAACTGGGTTTAGTCGCTTCACTTTCATTCATGAATTCTCTCGCGGGGCATCATGGAATAACGCATCATGCATGGGATGCACACTCCAGAATCTCACCAGAAGTAGTATGTCATCCGGGTACTTCTCGCATACAAATTTTTGAATACACTACTCTGCTCGCACACTGATTTCAGAGTACTATGTAGTATGGAAGTATGCGGTTTTGCACCGGTTATGCTGGTGTCCTTTAGTTTCAACCCCAATCAGACACACCTGGGCTGGCTAATCAAGCTCTAACTAAGCTTTCTAGAAACATCCGTGCAGGTGTGTTGAGGGAAGTTGGAGCTAAAATCTGCAGGAGACCGGCCCTCCAGCACCGAGTTTGGACACCCTTGCATTAGGGAAATATATACATGTTTTTAGTTACATTTAAATCTCATATTTTAATCCAACTGCTGGATTAAAACTGTGGGTTAAAACAACCCAGCACTTTGTAGAGTGCATGGGAATGACCTTAAATGTTTTATGCACAATTGTGTGAAAAAGTTAGGACATAACTGTGGCGAGGGGGCGTGGCCAAGAGCCGTGGGAACGGAGTGAGGCCACTGCGTAAGTGGATACACCTGCGGTGCGCACCTGCCTCAGATCCCACGGAAGGAGCTCTGGACCATAAAAGGAGGAACGAGGGCAGAGGAAGTCGAGAGAGGATCGAGCCCTGACATATTTTACTTTTGCTTTCAGTTTGACGGCAGTCTCCGTGAGGAGCTGCTGTCCGTTTGTTTTGGTTTAGACGGCAGCCTCCGTGAGGAGCTGCCAACACTGTTATTAATAAATCATTTTAAAGCTCCGTCGGTTCTCTGCCTCCTTCTTCCCGGCGGCCAAAGGGCCTTAAACTTCATTACAGTGGTGCCGAAGCCCGGGAGAAGGAGGGACGCGTTGTCCAGATGCCCTCGCCGCTGAGAGAGGGGGCGAGTGTTTGGGAGTTAACCCGAGTGGGGGAGAAACCCGTCCGTCTGCCCAGAGTGCCGGGGCGGCCTGAGGCTGGCGAGGAAAGGATCTGCCTGCTGCCGTCTCCCAGCATGGGAAGGAGCAGGGGACGCGGGGCTCACCACCGGAAGGGAAAGTGCTGAAGGGAGCCATACCACAGAACCCGGGGGAGTCGCCGCGATCCGCCATGATGCCAGAGCCTGCATCCGTCCACCGAAGCGGGAGCGGAGCAGGAGACCAGAAATGCCGCCAGCCAGCCAGGAGAACCGCCGCCGGACGCCAGAAGACGGACGGGTGGATAGATTCCTCCACAGGGCTCCCAGCACGTCGTCGCATCTCTCAGCTGGTGGAGGACCGAGTGGCAGCGTGTCTGGAGAACCGAACCCCAATTTTTTATTTATTTTTTTCCTCTCTCCCCTTTCTCGGTCTACTCTGTCTTTCCTCCTTTTTTTCCATCTCCTTTTCTCTCGGCCCGTCTCATATAGGTCTCGCGGGTGCTGTGGCGCCAAACCCCCCCCCTCCCGGAGTATGCATAGCCACGGGGTGCCCCCGGCCTGTGATGGGAGATGGGGGTATGTGGTGAGGGGGCGTGGCCAGGAGCCGTGGGAACGGGGTGAGGCCACCGCGTAAGTGGATACACCTGCGGTGCGCACCTGCCTCGGATCCCACGGAAGGAGCTCTGGACTATAAAAGGAGGACCGATGGCAGAGGAAGCCGAGAGAGGATCGGGCCCGGACTTATTTTACTTTTGCTTTCAGTTTGTTTTGGTTTAGACGGCAGTCTCTGTGAGGAACTGCCGTCATTGTTATTAATAAATATTTTAAACCTGCGTCGGTTCTCCGCCTCCTTCTTCCCGGCGGCCAAAGTGCCGTAAACTTCATTACAATAACCAAATACTGTCCACTTTGAAAAATGCTGAGCTGTTTTAACCCAACATTGGGTCAAAAATGAACAAACCCAACCTAGAGCTGCACAATTAATTGTAAAAAGTTTGCAAACTCTATTTGACCCCCTAGACGATCTTAATCCAGCATTTCTATGAATCTGTCAATCATATTTTCAATTTCAGGAGAAGCAATGGTGGCGCACAAGTCTTCACATTGTTTTACATGCATCGTTTAGCAACGTGGACACCTCCAAATGGTGTTGAGTCACATGCTGTATTTATAAGATATAATTCATCCCCAAAATGTCATTTCTGTCTTCATGTAATGTATTTGCGACCGCAAAATCACATGTGACGTGAGCTGCTGACCGTCAGCTGTCACCAGAGAGAGGGCGGGCGCCTCTGAATGAAGTCTACTGTAGAGAACAGAACCTGCAGAGACTGTAAATAACAGGTAATAAAGACGTAAATAACATTCAGTTTGTGGCACAGAGGGATGGTTTAGGAGCCATGCGGGAAGTGAACCGCTCTTAGCAGTGAAAATGAAACCGAAAGCGCACACAGTGTTGCCAGATGTAACTGACTGATTCCAGCACAAAAAGTATCCAAAACCCACCGAAATGCAAAAATACCCGCCCAGTCTTCTGTATTCACCAAAATCACGTCAGTGACAGATTTTAGGCAGAAAATGACAGATTGTGAGCATACGTCTCAAACACAATAACTCAACATCAGAATTATCATCAGCATTAATGACCGGGACACATCTAAAGTCTGTTTAAGTCCACCATTCCAACTCTATACAACATTTAGCATTTTAACTAATAGTACAGCTACACAAAGCCTATTGCTGTTTTACCACATGTTTGAGTATAACAATAATAATAGCGCACTCATATTAACCTTTACATCTACAGAATCCGGAGAAAATCTTGATCTTTATTGTAGGCAAAAAAAAATAAAAAATAGCGATTCTCATTTCAGCCAGAACCCTGCAGCTCTAACCCAACCATTGGGTTAAGAAGGAACATAAATTGAACTGAAAATAAATGTAACCCATGTTTGTTTTCTCCAAATTTGACCCAACAATAAATTAAAACAACCCGACATTTTTTAGAGTGTGTGGTCTTTGCCAGCTCTCAAAAACTTGGATGAACATCATTACATGACATCAAACATGATGGTCAATTCATTCAACAAATAGTACAAAAAAAATAAAAAATAAATCACGATACCACTTTGTATTGATATTTCCCCTACCCTGCTTATTTGCATATCTGCATGCTTTGTTTATACATTTACATTTATTATTACTGTGCATATACTATTATTGTGCATTATTAATATTACTATTCATTCATTTTCTTTTCAGCTTAGTACCTTTATTAATCTGGGGTTCACACGGGGAATAAACCGGCAACTTATCCAGCACATGTTTTACGCAGCGGATGCCCTTCCAGCTGCAACCCATTACTGGGATACACTCTCATTCACACATATAAACTACGAACAATTTAGCCTGTCCAATTCACCTATAGCGCATGTGTTTGAGGGAAACCGAAGCACACCCACACCAACACGGGGAGAACATGCAAACTCCACACAGAAACGCCAACTGGCCCAGCCGGGACTTGAACCAGAGACCTTCTTGCTGTAAGGTGAACGTGCTACTCACTGCGCCACCATGCAGCCTATTATTATTATTATTATTATTGTACATTTATATTTATTACTACAGTGTAAAACAAAAAACAAGCCAAAAACTGCTGAAAAGTATCATTGTTTTTGTCCAAAAAGCCAATAAATGCTGTTTTTTAGACACAATGCAATTGTAATTCCAGTTTTTTTTTCACTTTTATCTTGTAATAACATGGCATTCTTTAACAAATCTTCGAGTATATTTCCTCAGATAATGTTTTTGATGATCACAACTATTTTAAGAATTAGGAATGTTTTATAAATCTAGAAAGGCTTAATGTGGAATGTGGAAACATCCCATTTACAGAAATGCAGATGAGAACAATGCAAACTGATGAATCCCCCCCCCCAAAAAAGACTGATTTTGAATATTCAGACTCTTCTCACATCTTCAGTCCGCCCTCAGCCATGTCTGAATATAAATAGCCTCATTAACTTATTTGCTAATGGCAGGGAAGGAGTAATTAATGATGGCAATCATGAATAATGTATCACTATGCTAATGAGATGCTAATTAATCAGCTGCTAGAAAAGGACAGTCTTTAATTAAACTCATATTTTTGTAATGCTCCTATCACGTTCACATTTATTTCCACTAAGCACACTGGAGAAATGAACAGAAGAGAACCAGATCCGAGCTGAATAATGAGGCTATTGTCTTCTGTAGAGATGTTGAAAATGTGCAAATTAAACGTGCAACAGTTGTTGAACTGAACTAAATATGACAGTATTATAAAATGTGCATCACTAACTAAATATGACAATACAAAGTTTTCTACTATACTATATATAATATACTATTCTCCAAAATACTGAGTTCATTTAAAAGGGGACCTAATCTGCCCCTTTATATTAAATGTAAAATGCTCTCTGCTGTCTCTAGTGTTGTAGAGAAGTTTCAGCTGAAATAATGCTTTATAATTCTCTGAAACTGACCCTAATTGTGGCTTTTTGGTGACTTTCGCTTTAAATTAAAATGAGATTGGGCTCTTTTCAGAAGAGGGCGGAGCTACAGACAGCTGTGTGTCACCATCATAGACTGTAAAATATATGGACGTAGTATTCGTGACGTCACCCATAGGTTTCTGAAGAGCGCAAAAGAAGCCACAAGTAGGCGCGGCCAACCATCGCCATTTTGGTCACGCGTCATCACACCCACGGCGGGATACCAAACAAGGGCAAAGAGGCGGAGAGTGGGCGGAGCTACAGACACCTGCTAGCATTTAGCTTGGACCTGGTTCAGTCACACTTTAGTTTGGGAGAAATGCTTAATACTTTATCACTTGCGACTCGTTTGTATTCTAACCGCTTGTGCTTGGTTGTATACTATATCAATAAAGTGTTTAGACTTTTAAAAACACTGCTGTAATACACTGAGCCACTAAACATTGTTCTTATGACGTTTTTAAACAGGAGGAAAACGCGAATTACTTCCAAACACTTCAGATATAGTCTGTGTTAGTTACTGTAAGACTTTTGATAAAATCCAGCATAACACTGTATGTCAACACTTCAGATGACTGATCTAGAGCCTACAGCTAATCAATCTGACAGATTCTGGAGTGCATTACAGCTCTAAATATAAACATAAACGATAAATGATCTTAAATAAAACAAATACATGTATAGAGATGGTATATAAGTATATAACTTTACTCACATAGGAAACGGAGGCCACGTGAATGGTTTGTGAGCACAATTAAGTGCACTCAGCATGCCATGCCATCTAATAATTGTAGGAAACAAGTCCAAAAGGCAGTCGACTGTGTAAAGCCACATAAAACAACACAGAAATACGATAAATATGCCGAGTTCAGGTGACGTGACGGCGACCAGCGAGACCTAACTGTCACTCAAGTGGCCACTCCCTTAATTATGCAAACTTAATATAAATTAATATAAAGGAAACGGATGAGTTATAAAAATATTCACCCCCTCACAGTTGTCATAAAGGGTAATATTAGCTGTATTAACCCAAATCTTTTTTGTAGCAGGCTGTAAACACCTTTATTCTGCTGTAAAGTTGGCCATTCTAACAGTGGGCTCAATTGAAATTTGCTCTGTTTTGGAGCCAGGAGCGGCCCGGACTAGTGGAATTTCAGATGAATTGCAGTTTTAGTTACTTCCGTATTGGCTTCCTGAGGGAGAGCGGGAGGTTGCCGCTTGGTCACCATCCACTTGTTAAGTGTGACGTCACGCGAAGCAACTTCCGTGTTCAAGTGCTATAATAAACTGTATGGGGAGACTCAACAAATGCTAATAATAAATGCTTACAAAGTGATGTAATACTTTCGAAAATCACTATATATATATAGCGCTGTCTATATAATATATATATTAGCGCTGTCAAAATTAACGCGTTAACGCATGCGATTAATTTTAAATAATTAACACGTTTAAAAAAATTAGCGCAGGTTTTTTTACTTCCTGTTGTGGTGGACGTGTGTTCAACATGCAATAAATGTGGATAAGACCAAGGAAGCACTTTTTGAAGGCAAGTTCCAGTATAAAACAATTAGTTGCATCACAAGTTATCCAGAGTTTCATGAAATTTGTGGTGTTTCATTTTTAACTTTCGACTTCTGTTGTAAGTTGATACCGCATGGCGAACAGAAAGAAAATCCTCCGCATTTCATGACTCGGTGTTCCTTTAAGGTAAGGTTCCTTTTAAGGCTACACGGTGGAATTTTAATAAGAGTATTATCTTAATCATATTAAAATCGGAGTATTGGTGTCTTATGTAAATGTACTCAGAACGTCTGGTGAAGTCGTGAGCTGTCAAAGACTCTGCCTTTCAGCATGAGCCCTCCAAGTTTAGCTTGTTTCCTCATTAAACGCAATGAAAGCGTATGCTTCGCGTTGTTGTGTCAGAATCCTTGTAAAATACAGTAATACTTTAGCACGCTTAGTTTAGGACGCTTAGCAAATTTGATGAACGTGATCATGCGTGTTGAATCTGAGGGGAGTCGCTCCAGTATGGAAGGCCGTTGGGGCCAAAACGTCTGCAGCGCGTTGTGTGTGTGTCTGTGTCAGGGGTGGAGTGAGCGACGTATCTGAGTAGGGGTGAGAAGGGTGTGCAACGTATTTAACGACCGGTTTCCAAGAAATTATCATTCATTTGCGGGCATTTGGGAGTCTCTGTGCACTTGCGAGATACTCCTAGTCTTAGCAACTGGATGAATGTAAAGGAGGATAAAGCAAAATTGTTTCTACTCTATAATTAATGTTCTCAACTCACAGCAATAAAACTTTACAATGAGTGCAACAGTTTGTATTCTATAGTTTATTATTATAATTTTTCATTTTCCATATCTGCAATTCCTGTATTTTGGCATTTCTTTTGCAGTCCACTTAGAATCCAACATGGATGTTTTCTTTATTGGCATTGATTGTTTTTAAATTTAAATGTCATTAACATGCCTGTGTTTTAATTTCTGTAATAAATATGGCTGTCAAGCCAGGATCTTGATGGTTTATTGTGGGTTTGTTGTTTACATGAAGAAATCTGTGTTACAAGTTAAACAAAAATTCTATTAAACAATTATATTTTGAATTTAAATATTTTTTTCTTGCGTTTACATTAATTTTACATTTAAATAGGCAAACTTACAAGTTTCAGTATTTTAAATGCGATTAATCCCGATTAATTTAAAAAAAAGGTGCGATTAATTAGTTCATTTTTTTAATCGATTGACAGCACTAATATATATATATATATATATATATATATATATATATATATATATATATATATATATATATATATATCCATGCCTAATATTTGATGGCCAGACAGTGATTCATTTTTTATAAATTGTTAAAATTTTGGTATTTGTGATGCAGCAAGGACAGAGACTGTTGTGTACTGTGATTTTATATAAAATTGACTTTAATGTGTGATATGACTAAAAAGTGGTCATAAATGAATATTTTCTTAATTCAAATGAGTAGTGGCTTGGTCCTGGAAACAATATTCCCAACGTCACCGATACGTCATGACTTAACAAGCGGATAGCGACAGATTTAAAACAGGACTGGCGTTATCTGTGTGAAAGTGAAAATGTACCATTAGTACCAAACGTATCATTGCAATAATTAATAGTAAAATCATGCTTTAGAGATATTTTACATTTAAATTCTATAATAGTTCTTTTTAAAACAGCCTTTAAGTAAATGTTTGCAATAGAAAAACTGTTGTAATGAAGTCATAATTATTATCCCCCCTGAATTATTCGCCCTGTTTATTTTCAACCCCCCACCCCCCAATTTCTGTTTAACGGAGAGCAGATTTCTTCAGCACATTTCTAATCATGATAGTGTTAATAACTCATCTCTAATAACTGATTTATTTTCTCTTTGTCATGATGACAGTAAATAATATTAGACTAGATATTCTTCAAGACACTTCTATACAGCTTAAAGTGACATTTAAAGGCTTCACTAGGGTAATTAGGGAAACTAGGCAGGTTAGGGTAATTATGAAAGTTATTGTATAATGATGGTTTGTTCTGTAGATTATCGAAAACAAATACAGCTTAAAGCGGCTAATAATATTGACTTAAAAATGGGTTTTAAAAATTAAAAACAGCTTTTATTCTAGCCGAAATAAAACAAATGAGACTTTCTCCAGAAGAAAAAATATTATCAGACATACTGTGAACATTTCCTCAATCTGTTAAACATCATTTAGGAAATATAAAAAAAAAGACAAAATTCCAAGGGGGACGAATAATTCTGACTTCAACTGTATGTATATATATATATATATATTAGAGGTGTGAACCTATACTGGTCTCACGGTTCGGTTGGGTTACGATTATCATGGCTTCGATTCGGTTCAATTCGATATCTCGGTGCATCACGGTGCATTGACGATGCTTTCCATATACAGTGTTATATTTTAGGGGGAGGCTATAACAAGCTGTCTGTATAAACACACAGACACACAGCACCACACTGTCTCTCATTCAAACACATCCACAAACATAGACAGCATCAAACACACAAACACACACACGCGCACACACACACACAAACACACACACACTTAAGCTCTTGCAACAGGGAGAGATCGCGCTGAGCAGAGCAGAAAAACGAAAAAAATAAAATAAAAAAAATTAGCACTTTTCCGACGGTCGCTTACTGAGAGCTCCTCTCAGCGCGAGCTCTGCCGGCTAAAGTAAACGCAGACTGCGAGGGCTTAAACGGAGCAGTGCTCGTAATGTCGAGCGAAAAAAAAAGAAAGACAGCTGTGAAACATAACAAGCTTTGTCTTTCTGTAGGAAACACACTTTAGATCTTTTTAGGGTAAGAGTGTTTTGAGTTATTGCCGTCTATAACTGAATGTGTGTCAGCAAAATTGAAAACAAAACCAACTGAAGCGCGCTCATTTCTGGCGCCCCACTGGATAAACAGCGCCCTTAGCATTTGCCTATGGTGCCTAAGCCACGGGCCGGCCCTGAGTTGGCTGAGTGTTGTAAATACCGGCGCTCACGACAGAGCGCATAGAAGATAAATGACGTCAGTACATAATAATTACTGAATCTATTACTGAATCGATACCGAATTGTCCGCGTATGCATCGCGGTGCACAGAAGAAACAATTAATTTTGACACCCCTAATATATATATATATATATATATATATATATATATATATATATATATATATATATATATATATATATATATATATATATTGTATTCTATATATTCATTGTATAGTCATATATATATATGACTATACAATGAATAATATAATAAATTATATAATTATATAATGAATATAGGGCGACACAGTGGCTCAGTGGTTAGCATTGTGGCCTCACAGAGAGAAGGTCGCTGGTTTGAGCCCCAGCTGGCGTTTGAGAGTGTATGTGCGTTTCCCAGTATTGGACTGCAGCTGGAAGGGCATCCGCTGTGTAAAACATATGTTGGAATAGTTGGTGGTTTAGTCTGCTGTGGCAACTCCTGATAAATAAGGGATTAAGCCGAAGAAAAATGAATGAATGAATAAATGAATGAATGAATGAATATACATATAATAAACTGTATGTGTCCCCTCTTAAAGGGACAGTTCACCCAAAAATAAAAATTACTTCAACATTTAGTCATTTGACCCAAACCTGAGTTTCTACTGTAAAACATATGAAGACACAGAAGAATGTTGGGAAAAAATCAGGCCTTGACTTCCATAGTAATCTTTTGTTCTACTTTGGATGTTTCTTTTTCCAGGATTCTTCAGAATATTGTTTAGTGTTGAACAGAAGTGAACTCATAAAAAAGGGTAAACTGTTCCTTTAAGGAGCTGTAGCAAATTGCCAAAAATGCTTTTCTTTCTTAGATTTTTTGTCTTGTTTCTGGTCAAAATATCTAACAATTCTTAATCAAGAAGCTTTTTCTAAAAAAGCAAAAAATATTGTCTTGTTTTAAGAAATAACATATGTCAAAATTAATATTTGTTTTCCTTAAAACAAGCAAACTAATGTACCAATGGGGTAAGTGATATAATCTTGTTTTTCCTTTTGAAGAGATTCTGTTTCTTACCCATTGGGGTTTTATTTTGCTTGTTTTAAGGCAAAACTCACTTCATTGTGACTCCTTATTTCTGAAAACAAGACAATGTGTTTTTCTTGTCTAGAAAATGCTTCTTGATTTAAGAGTTTTTAGATATTTGAACTAGAAACAAGACAGTTTTTGCAGTGCATGACTAAAAATGCCTTTTTCCTCCATTCTGGCTGCCGTCGTAACAGATGTGCTGATTTTGGGAGTCATTCACTCACTAACAAACTGATTTGAGTCATTTGTGAAGGGGTTACAGGATTAACCCACAACACGGCGCTCGTAAACAGAACCCAATCAAGAGCACAATCCCGCAGGGCAAAACACAGACCCCACAGGAGGAGGATGAAGACGGGGAGTAATTGAGCTCCGGATCCTCTGCTTTCACTCAATCCAAGAGTCCAGACCTGGAGAAAGTCCAGCGCCGTCTGCCATTATGACCCTGCCTTTACTCTACTATTGGACAGGAGCCCAATATCACATCCCAGAGCCAATCACAGGACACTGAACTCCATCAGGAGACAAATCATTTAAATATAGCAAGCAAACCTTTTGTGGATATTATTAACCAAAACGGGGAATCAAACTAGGTGCAAAAAAATATCCGTAGGAAAGATTAGCTTTATATTTAAGGTCAGGAGCACCTAATGCAAATTGCAAGTGGACAAAATACAAATACAGTAATGAATTAAGGGTGAAATTTGAATTAAACAAAATAAATGCTAATGCATTTCATATGTGATGGGTGGGATGTTATTTTGTGCCCTAAAGAAAGGCTTGTAAGCCGAAACACATACATTATTACAATAAATGTGTTAAATTGTTTCCGGAGTTCCCTACTTTCTACTATATTCACTCTACTATTGGACAACAGCCCAATATGACATCACAGAGCCGATCTCGGGACACTGAACTCCATCAGGAGACAAATATCAGCAGATGGCCTCCACAACAGCATCAAAATCATTTAATTGGAGCAAGCAAATCAATTTGTGGATATTATAAACCAAAACGGGGAATCAAACTAGGCGCAAAAAATATCTGTAGGAAAGATTATATTTATATTTAAGGTCAGGAGCACCTAATGCAAATTGCAAGTGGACAAAATACAAATACAGTAATGAATTAAGGGTGAAATTTGAATTTTGTGGATATTATAAACCAAAACGGGGAACCAAAATAAATGCAAAAAATGTCTACACTAATTAAAAGTACCAAAAAACTGCATGAAAAATCAAATTGCAATACGTTTACTTTAGCAATCCTATCTCATTTTGGAACTGCTACTATGGTAATAGCACATACCAGTGCAATAATATAGTATTCTCTTTTCACAAGCATGCATGCACAAGCATGACCTTCTGCAGACAACATAGACGGTGCTTCCAGCTTTATAATCATTCACTGAGTGTCATAATAGCAACTGTATATATTAACTCAAGTACTTTACTACAGTATACTGTACTTTCTAAACACTATAGTATTACTACAGTATTTTTCCATAAAATGCAAAAACAGCGGGTCTCTATAATCATGCACTGAGCATGACTCATTATTAAATCAACTGATTTAATTAAGTATAATTCAAGAACACTATAGTATTACTATAGTATTTATCTATAACAGCTGTGAGTGTTTTCATGACTATAACAGCAACTGTATATAAACTCAAGTACTTTACTACAGTAAAACAATAGTGTTTCTGACTCATACTATAGTATTTTCCAATAAAATACAAAAATAGATGGTCTTTTCCACATTTTAATCATGCAATGAGTTTATTTCTATACAAGTACTTCAAGCACTTTACTATAGTATAATTCAATAACACTATGGCTTTACTATACAGTAGTATTTTTTCATAAATGCAAAAAACAGATGATTTTTAAAGCATTTTTATCATGCATTGAGTGTCATTCATAACTATTACAGCACATGTATATATTAATTCACTATAGTATAATTCAAAAACACTATAGTAATTTACATGCAAAAACAGCTGGTCTTTTCATGCATTGAGTTTCTTTCTGCATACACTGTATTAATTTAAGAACTTTACTATTGTATAATTCAAAAACACTATATTACTTTTCAATAAAAAAATGCAACAATTAATCCTCTATATATCGATTCAAAAACACCATAGTATTACTATAGTATTTTCCATAAAATAAACACAGATGGTGTTTTAAGTAGTGTAATCATGTGCTGAGTGTTTTCATTACTATGATAGCAACTGTATTAATTTGTTGCAACAGTAATACTGTCGTGTTTTTAAAATATACTATAGCATTTTCCTGTAAAATGTAAAAACGGATTATTTTTCCAGCGTCATAATCATGCATTGAGTTTCTTACTAAAGCAACTGTAACTTCCTACAGTATGATTCAAAACACTATAGCATTACTATAGTATTTAACGTTACAATGCAAAAATCTGCAGGTCTTCATAATCATGCATTGAGCGTTATTCATTAATATAATAGCAACTGTATATATTAATCCAAGAACTTTACTATAGTATCGTTCAAAAATACTACAGTATTTTTTTCATAAAATGCAAAATCAGCTGATTTTATATTCATAAATCGAGTGTTTCATTATTATAACGATAACTGTATTTATTAAAGTACTTTACTAAAGTAATACTACAGTGTTTTTAAAATATACTATAGTCTTTTTGCATAAAACACAAAAACAGATGACCTTTTCAGCTTTACAATCACGCATTGATTGTTTTCATCACTATAATTGCAACTGTTTATATTAATGAAAATACTTTATTAGAGTATAACTCAAAAACACTATATAATAATCAATAAAATGCAAAAAAAAAAAAAAACAGCTGGTCTTTTCAGATTATAATCATGCATTGAGTTTCTTTTGTATTTTATTCTTTTATATGTACAAGTACTTAAGTATAAGTCAAACACCACAGTATTTTTCATAAAATGAACAAAACAGCAGGTCTTCACAATCATGTAAGTACTTTACTACAGTAATACTATAGTGTTTTTGACTTATACTATAGTATAATCCCATTTAACACAAAACCAGCTGTTCTTTTCAGCTTTACAATCATGCATTGAGTTTCTTTCTGCATATATCAATTAAAGTAGTTAAGTATAAGTCAAACACTACAGTATTTTTCCAGAAAATGGAAAAAAACTGCATGTCTTTCTTCATAATCATGCGTTGAGCATCATCCATTACTATAATAGCAGCTGTATAGTACTTTACTAGAGTATAATCCAAAAACACTACAGTGTTTTTTAATAAAGTGCAAAGCAGCAGCTCTTTATAATCATCATTGATTGGTTTAGTAAGTTGACTGACCTCTACATACACCTGTCTCAGGTGCGCGCGCCGCTCCGCTTCGGTTGAGCGCGGTGCAGGACAGTCCTGATCCGCAGGAGCCTAGAGTCCAGTCCGGACCCCCGCACAGCTCCAGCTCCAGCCGCGAACACTGCTCACAACACCCGCACGGGTCCCACAGCAGAACCCGGCCAGAACCGCACCCGAGGGGGCTGACCGGCGGACAAGAGCGGAGCGCGCACGGGGCGCATTCCCGAGCCGCGAGTGCCCGAGCGCACAAACAGAAACACAAGACGCAGAAGACGCACAGCAAACTCTGGTGACACTTCATGACGGACTTCAGGAGTCTCAGATCAGTCCTAAATAAAGTAAAAACTGCTCAAACTTCACACTCCAGTCTGCGATGATGATTACAATGATGAGGATGATGATGAAGATGATGATGGTCGGCTCTGTTTGTCATTGAGCCACTGACACTCAAACTGAGTCTCCAACACGCGTACAGCTAAAGAGATGACAAAGCCACGCCCCCCACTGATGATTGACGTGGAGCTCGTCCAATCACAGACAGCTAGGACAGAGCAGAAACACAGATGTCTTCAGATTGCAGTCTCCTGCTTAGAAATGTGTTGCATTTAATCACACTGCACTTTCATTTAGTTGTTTGTTTGTTTGCTTGCTTGTTTACTTATTTATTTATTTAATTGTACTTTGTGTAATTCTCTTTGTCTGTGACTTTCAATTGGTCTGAAAATTACGACGGAGAGAACATACTATTGTCATTTTTGTAAATAGTGGGAATTAATATTTGTATTATTTGTATGTTTTCTGTTTATGAGTTTATTATAATATTTCGTTCTGTAATATAATCGCAATTTCTTTATTTCAAGTTCACTTTGGATTTATACTTTTATACAATAAAAATGAAAAATAAAAATATCCAGCTTAAATAAAATAAGTTAAAAATAAAATATATTTTAACATTTTATTTACGTTTTCAAACAAATATCTAGTTCTTTTTAACTGTAAAACTCTACCTTGTATGGACGGGTGTTTCCCACCTCTGAAAAAAAAACTAAAAAGGTTATTGACACTTTTGATCTCAGAATTGCCTGATACAAACTCAATTCTGACTTTTTTCCTCAGAATTGTGAGATGTAAACTCAAAATTGCGAGTTATTAAGTCAGAAATGCAAGTCATAAACCCACAATTCTGAGAAAAAAAGTCAAAATAATCAAATCAAATCACTTTTATAGTCACATCAGCAGCAGCTTGTGTGCTATGATAACGTTTTTTATTTGTAATTTAGTGGTGGGAACGAGTTTCCACAGGTCTTCGGTTACATAGAGAAAATATATAAATATAGTTAGATAAAAAGTTATTTTCCATGTTTATTGTTGAAATCTTTTCCCGCAATTAAATCTCAACCCGACTTTACTCAGTGGTGGAATGCGGAGAATACATTATACAAGTGTTTGAAAATAAAGCCCTGAAGTTAACTTCTTTCTTGGATTTGTATTGTTTAATGCAAATATCCTATTTTTGGTGTGCTGTTCTTATAGTTTTTTATGCATTTCTTTAATTTATTTACATGTTATTCCTGGTTTAGTAAATTTTGATGCTCTATTTTTAGGTTGTGCTCATTATAGTCTGAACAAATGGGTTCTATTCTAAATTGGTATTCTTGTTGTAAAGGTAATGCAAAAAAAATTAAGTATAAAGTCTCTTCCCAGAGTGTGATGTGCATGGGAACACGGATGGGTCGTGATGAATGAACGATGACGTGAATATCGTGCATGTCAAGTGAAGTGTGTTTCCAAAACATCCATCTATCAGCGTTTGATTCATGAGGCACCGGAATGGTCCTCCTGTGATTCTCCAATGTTTTTCTTTCCGCTCCTCCATGAGAAAAAGTTCCGATTCTGTAAAATCTGTCTGGAGGAACAGTTAGGAATTCATTTATGTGTTCATTTATTGTGCTAAATATGCCATAACTACAGCTCTCAGTAAATAACAATGTTAATTTAACACAGTTTCTGCATATATTATAATGTTTTTAACCATACAGTAAAAAAGCACTTAAGTTGCTCTGTTGTGGTGATTCTACAGTTGCTATGGTAACACGACAGCTATAGTGATTGATCTGTTGTGGTGATTCTACAGTTGCTATGGTAACACGACAGCTATAGTGATTGATCTGTTGTGGTGATTCTACAGTTGCTATGGCAACACAACAACTATAGTAGTTGATCTGTTGTGGTGATTCTACAGTTGCTATGGTAACACAACAACTATAGTAATTTTTCTGTTGTGGTGATTCTACAGTTGCTATGGTAACGCAACAACTACAGTAATTGTTCTGTTGTGGTGATTCTACAGTTGCTATGGTAACACGACAGCTATAGTGATTGATCTGTTGTGGTTATTCTACAGTTGCTATGGTAACACGACAGCTATAGTGATTGATCTCTTGTGGTGATTCTACAGTTGCTATGGCAACACAACAACTATAGTAATTGATCTGTTGTGGTGATTCTACAGTTGCTATGGTAACACAACAACTATAGTAACTGATCTGTTGTGGTGATTCTACAGTTACTATGGTAACACAACAACTACAGTAATTGATCTGTTGTGGTGATTCTACAGTAGCTATGGTAACACAACTACAGCAACTGATCTGCTGTGGGGTTTCTACGGTTGCTATGGTAACACAACAACTATAGTAATTGATCTGTTGTGGTGATACTGCCGTTGCTATGGCAACACAACAACTATTGTAATTGCTCTGTTGTGGTGATTCTACAGTTGCTATGGTAACACAACAACTATAGTAATTGATCTGTTGTGGTGATTCTACAGTAGCTATGGTAACACAACAACTATAGTAACTGATCTGTTGTGGTGATTCTACAGTTGCTATGGTAACACAACAACTATAGTAACTGATCTGTTGTGGTGATACTGCCGTTGCTATGGCAATACAACAACTATAGTAATTGCTCTGTTGTGGTGATTCTACAGTTGCTATGGTAACACAACAACTATAGTAATTTTTCTGTTGTGGTGATTCTACAGTTGCTATGGTAACACAACAACTACAGTAATTGTTCTGTTGTGGTGATTCTACAGTTGCTATGGTAACGCAACAACTACAGTAATTGTTCTGTTGTGGTGATTCTACAGTTGCTATGGTAACACAACTACAGTAATATTTCTGTTGTGGTAATTCTACAATTCAACCAATTCTGTGGTTGCTATGGTAAGACGACAGCTATCGTAATTGATCTGTTGTGGTGATTCTACAGTTGCTATGGTAATGCATCAACTACAGTAATTGTTCTGTTGTGGTGATTCTGCACTTGCTATGGTAACACAACAACTACAGTAATTTTTCTGTTGTGGTGATTCTACAGTTGCTATGCTAAGACGACAGCTATAGTAATTGGTCTGTTGTGGTGATTCTACAGTTGCTATTGTAAGACGACAACTATAGTAATGTAAACAAACGAGTCATTACTGTCGTTTTCAACTATAGGGTACTACAATACACCACAGCTTACTGTAGTAAAAACTAAAGTATACTACAGTCTATCAGTTGGCTATAGGTAATACTACACTATGCTGTAGCATTCATTAACCAATAGTTGTAAATACTATAATATATACAGTATATTTTAGCTAAAAAATTACTAATATATAGTATTTTGTCATGTGCATTGTGTTCCTGCACAAATAAAATATAAAAATAAATCATTTTAAATTAAATGTCAGATCGGCTTTTAATATGTCTCTTTCTTTTCTGTCAAGCAACAGAATGTTTTTAGATGACTTAAAGAACTCGTCTTTGATTTAATGTTTTATTAATAAACTATGGTGTCTTCTTTTCTTTTTGCTGATGTTTGTTGTATTTGAAGCCGTGAGAAGTTCAATGTAATGTGGGTTAACTAGAATAACCCAGATTAGAGGGAGACATCAGTCCTCTGTCATTTCTCTAGAACAGGCCACTGTGCTCTCTGACCCCATGACCTTTGACATCGAGGTGGAAACTTGACCCTCAGCGTCATCACAAGAGAGGTCAGAGGTTATGTCTGTGAGTGTGTGTGTGCAGGTGTGTACGTGTGTGTTGATGAGCAGAGCTGATGGTGTGTGTGTGTGTGTTGATGAGCAGCGCTGACGATATGTCTGTGTTTATGTGAGTGGATGTGCTGGTGAGCAGAGCAGTTAGTTTGTGTACATCTGTGTGTGCGTGTGTCTGTGTTTATTTGTATGTGCTGAGTGTGTATGTGTGTTAGAGAAAGCGGGAATATGTGTGTGTATTTATGTATTTCTCTCTCTGTGTTTGTGTGTGTTTGTGTGTGTGTGTGTGTGTGTGTGTGTGTGTGTGTGTGTGTGTGTGTGTGTGTGGATGAGCAGAGATGTTGGTGGGTGGATGTGTGTGTGTTGATTAGCAGGACTGACAATATGTTTGTGTGTATAAGTGTGTTGATGAGTGAAGATGTTGATGTGTGTGTGTATGTTTATGAGCAGAGTTGATGTTGTGTGTAGCTGTGTATGTCTGGCGATGTGTGTGTGTGCACTGACAGCAGGTCTCCTCTCACATCTTAAGAGTAGCTGGAGCTCAACTCTCACATCCTCAGCTTATCTCATCTGAAGAGCACACACGCACACGCACACACATGCACACGCACGCACACACACGCACACACACACACACACACACACACACACACACACACACACACACACACACACACACACACACACACACACACACACACACACACACACACACACACACACACGTCACCAAGTGTCTTAAAAACAAGCTCTGAAATGCATTCATGTTCCCAGTAAACAAATGTACAGCATATTCTAAAAGCAATTCTATTGTTGCTATGCTATGGTAACACAACAACTGTAGCAACTGATCTGATTCGGTTGTGGTAATTCTATAGTTGCTATGGTAACAACAACTATAGTAATTGATCTGTTGTGGCAATTCTACAGTTGCTATGGTAACAACAACTGTAGCAACTGATCAGATTTGGTTGTGGGGATTCTACAGTTGCTATGGTAACACAACAACTGTAGCAACTGATCTGATTCGGTTGTGGTGATTCTACAGTTGATATGGTAACACAACAACTATAGCAATTGATCTGATTCAGCTGTAATTCTATAGTTGCTATGGTAACACAGCAGCTATAGCAGTTGATCTGATTCTGTAGCTAATTCTATAGTTGCTATGGTAACACAACAATATAGCAATTGATCTGATTCGGTTGTGTTAATTCTATAGTTGCTATGGTAACACAGCAGCTATATCGATTAATCTGATTCAGTTGTGGTGATTCTACAGTTGCTATGGTAACACAACAATATAGCAATTGATCTGATTTGGTTGTGTTAATTCTATAGTTGCTATTGTAACACAGCAGCTTTAGCAATTGATCTAATTTGGTTGTAGTGATTTTATAGTTGCTATGGTAACACAACACATATAGGAATTGATATGATTCTGTTGTGGTGATTCTATAGTTGCTATGGTAGCAACAGCTATAGCGATTGATCTGTTGTGGCAATTCTTTAGAGGGTCTTCACATCTACCTTATTTAGTTCGATTGATTCGCACTAGAGTTCGTTTTACCTCTTGGTGTGGTTCATTTGTGCAGGTGTGAAAGTAGTGATCGCATTCCAGTCTAAAAAAAAAGAGTACCACGACCTTCCTGAAGAGGATGCCTTCACCATTTGCAATGCATTAAAAGATTGTTTTCCAGCTGCAGCCGCTCTTCATTCTCGATATGAATAGTTTGTCTAAAGTGATGTATACAAACTATATGACCAGGAGTACAATCAGCCAGCGCAGTCGTCCCTCCATCGTCAAAAGCAACATTTTGTGTCTGCCGGTTTGCTTATTCGAAGGAGTTCCATTGGCATTTTTCACACATTAATTCTGACCAATCGAAAATCATTCATTTATTCATTTTCTTGTCAGCTTAGTTCATTTATTAATTTGGGGTTGCCACAGCGGAATGAACCACCAACTTATCCAGCAAGTTTTTACGCAGCGGATGCCCTTCCAGCCGCAACCCATCTCTGGGAAACATCCACACACACATTCACACACACTACGGACAATTTAGCCTACCCAATTCACCTGTACCGCATGTCTTTGGACTGTGGGGGAAACCAGAGCACCCGGAGGAAACCCACGCGAAGGCAGGGAGAACATGCAAACTCCACACAGAAACACCAAGTGAGCCGAGGTTCGATCCAGCGACCTTCTTGCTGTGAGGCGACAGCACTACCTACTGCGCCACTGCCTCGCCCTCAATCGAAAATCTGTTTATTCCGTGACGTCACCCATAGGTTTTTGAAGAGCACGAAAAAAGCCACAAGTAGGCTTGGCCAACTGTTGCCATTTTGTTCAAGCATCATCGCACCGATCAAGGGTGACTAAACAAGGGCAAAGAGGCGGAGCGTGAGCGGAGTTACAGACGCCTGCTAGCATTTTGCTTAGACAGACTTTTCTTTGGGAGAAACGCTTAATACTTCATTGCCTGCGACTCATTTGTGTCTGACCACATGTGCTTGGTTGAACACTATTATCAATAAAGTGTTTAGACTTTTAAAAACACTGCTGTAACACATTGAGCCACTAAACATTGCCGTTATGATGCTTTTCTACAGGAGGAAAACGTGATTTACATCCAAACACTTCAGATATAGTCTGTGTTAGTAAATGCAAGACTATTGATAAACTCAAGCAGAACACTGTATGACAACACTTCAAATGAGTGTACAGTACTACAGTACTACAGCCTACAGCTAATCAATCAATTCAAGTCTCGGCTGGCTCAGTTGGCGTTTCTGTGTGGAGTTTGCATGCTCTCCCTGCGTTCCTGTGGCTTTCCTCTGCGTGCTCCGGTTTCCCCCACAGTCCAAACACATGCGGTACAGGTGAACTGGGTAAGCTAAATTGCCCGTAGTGTATGTGTGTGAATGAGAGTGTATGGATGTTTCCCAAAGATGGGTTGCAGCTGGAAGGGCATCCGCGGTGTAAACATATGTTGGATAAGTTGGCGGTTCATTCCGCTGTGGCAACCCCAGAATAATAAAGGGACTAAGCTGAAAAGAAAAGAAATGAATGAATGAATTTCACTCACCAGAAATGGAGGCCACGTGAATGGCTTGTAAGCACAATTAAGTGCACACAGCATGCTTTAGTATCTGATAATTGCAGGAAATGATTCCAAAAGTAATTGACTGTAAAGCCACATAAAACAAAATGTGATATGATGTATATGCCGAGCTTAGTGGCTAATCAGCCAGAATAACATGACAAGCAGCAGGACCTAGCTGTCAGTGAAGTGGCCACGTCCTCAATCAGGCAGACTTAATATAACTTAGTATAAACGGAACAGATGAGAAAAATTCACCCCCTCACAGTTGTCATGAAGGGTAATATTACTGTAGCTTTTTCTCCAAATCCCTCATTTGTACCAGGCTGTAAACATGTTTTTATCAGCTTCAAAAATGGCCAATTTATCATTGCAGTCAATGAACATCTGGAGTTCCTGGAGCCAGCCCCCGAAGGCCAGTTGATGAATTGCAGTTTCAGTTACTTCAGTATTGGCTTCACGGGGGAGAGCGGGAGGTTGCCGCTTGATGTGAAAGTTATTAATTGATCCGATTCTGTTTGGTAAATCTATAGCTGCTATGGCAACTAAAGAACTATAGTAATATAAACAAATTACCTGATACATTTACACCACAGTTTACTGTAGTAAAAACTAAAGTTACTACAGTATTACAGTTCACTATATTTAATAGTACAGTATGCTTTATGTGTTGAAAATAGTATAATATATGATCCGATGTACTATAGTAGTGGATCTTAAACTGTGGTATGTGTACCACTAGTAGTACGCAGACTTCCTTCTAGAGGGACACGGAGGTAAACCGAATAATAAAAGAGAAAAAAATACACTTTTAAGCCTTTGACGTGAACAGTAACACTGATGTGATCTGCTCACATCGGTGTGCTTAGAATGTTTACTGTAGTGCATCGAGTCATCAGATGCTAAAAATCAACCCGCTTTTAGTGCAAAGCCAGAGGAAGAGGTGTGTGGCTGTGGCGCCTGCGGAGCAGATACATGCTAGAGAAGTGCTTCTGCAGACCAGTAATGTTGTGTTGGCATAGACTCTAAATTATCAGTCCTCATCTTGCTGGATTTGTCAGCTGCTTTTGACACTGTAAACCACCAGATCCTGCTATCTACGCTTGAGTCACTGGGCGTTGCAGGCACGGTTAATCAGTGGTTCAGATCCTACCTCTCTGACAGGTCATTCAGGGTGTCTTGGAGGGCAGAGGTGTCCAACCTACAGCATCTAAACACTGGGGTACCACAGGGCTTTGTTCTTGGGCCACTTCTCTTCTCCATCTACACGACATCTTTGGGATCAGTCAACCAGAGACATGGATTCTCCCACCACTGCTATGCTGATGATACCCAGCTATACCTTTCCTTTCACCCTGATGATCCCTTGGTTCCGGCTCGCATCTCAGCCTGCCTGTTGGATATTTCACACTGGATGAAAGATCATCATCTTCAGCTGAACCTCGTGAAAACAGAAATGCTTGAAGTTTCTGCCAACCCGACTCTACATCATAACTTTTCAATCCAGATGGACGGGGCAACCATTACTGCATCCAAAATGGTGAAAAGCCTTGGAGTAACGATTGATGACCAACTAAACTTCTCTGACCACATCTCTAGAACTGCTCGATCTTGCAGATTCTCACTCTATAACATCAGAAAGGTCCGACCCTTCCTATCTGAACATGCAGCTCAACTCCTTGTTCAAGCTCTTGTTCTCTCCAGAATGGATTACTGCAACTCTCTACTAGCCGGGCTTCCAGCTAACTCTATCAAGCCTCTTCAGCTGCTTCAGAACGCAGCAGCACGAGTGGTCTTCAATGAACCTAAAAGAGCACATGTCACTCCACTGCTCATACGTTTGCACTGGCTGCCAGTTGCTGCTCACATCAAATTCAAAGCTCTGATGTTTGCTTACAAAGTGACTTCTGGCTTTGCTGCTTCTTATCTGCTCTCACTTCTGCAGATGTATGTGGCCTCCAGAAACTTGCGTTCTGTGAATGAACGTCGCCTCGTGGTTCCATCCCAAAGAGGGAAGAAATCACTTTCCCGAACTCTCGCGTTCAATCTGCCCAGTTGGTGGAATGAACTCCCTAACTGCATCAGAACGGCAGAGTCACTCGCTGTCTTCAAGAAACCACTAAAAACTCAACTATTTAGTCTCCACTTCACTTCCTAATCTGCAATTGCCTCTCTGGCTCCACCGCTAACTGTACTACAAAAAAAATAAATAAAAATACTAACGCTTTCCTTCATACACTTTACACACCTGAAACTTGCCTACAGCACTTCTTCATTGTTGCTCTTAGTTGTGTAAATTGCTTCCTTGTCCTCATTTATAAGTCGCTTTGGATAAAAGCGTCTGCTAAATGACTAAATGTAAATGTAGTTTTGGTTACTCCAAACTCAGGAATCTCTCCATTCTGCATCATTGGTAGAATAATCATCACAAGCATGTTTAAAAAAAATGTGTGCTCACACTTGTGTAAAATAATGCAATTTTTCTATATATAAAGTTATTTGTTTTGTAACGTTTGTTTTGTTAACCAAAAGTAGCTTTCGGTTCATTTGTTACCTCAGATTTAGGCTAATTAATCTAGATGTGATCCAAATGTCGAGGGACACAAATAGACTCAAGCAACTTTGCCATGCCTTGAAGCTATAAAGTTAGTCTCTGTGTGCGGTTAACACAAACTCTATTAATTAATAGAGACATTTTTTTTTCTGAGGTGGTACTTGATGAAAAAAGTTTGAGAACCGCTGTATGGCAACATCACTCAAGTATTTTCTAGCAGGAGCGCACTGTGGCCCAAATGCATGTTTTTTTTTTTCAGGTAAATGATTGTTGTTTGCAGTCTGAATGCAGTGATGTGGTTTCTCTTTGTGAAACGGAGTTTTATTTGAAACATTCAGCCATAAATGTGCTGGTTTCACCCCCAGTGCAGTGGCATGTGTGCCAGGAGGTTGTGCAATCAGGAAAAACACACAGAGCACACAGAAATAACTCAAAACCATCCGTTCTCACACTCAGAAAAACAACCGGCGTCCTCCCGGAGCAGAGATCCGCTTTGCACGCATGCAGATCCATCAACGGCCTTACAAGCAATGCGACTTATGTGATAACATGACTTTTCTAAATAACGAGTAATGCACTACTTAATAATATTAGAGTTACTCTTTTAAAAGATGTAATGTGAGCTACTAATGGGGCAGCATGGTGGTGCAGTGGGTAGCACAAACCTCGCAGCAAGAAGGTCGCTGGTTTAAGCCCCAGCTGGGTCATTTCTCTGTGGAGTTTGAATGTTTTCCCCGTGTTGGTGTGGTTGTGCTCCAGTTTCCCCCAAACACATGCGCTATAGGGGAATTGATGAACTAAATTGTCCATAGTGTGTGTGTGAATGAATGTGTATTGGTGTTTCCCAGTGATGGGTAGCAGCTGGAAGGACATCCACTGCATAAAAGTTGGCGGTTCATTCCGCTGTGGCGACCCCTGATAAATAAAGGGACTAAGCTGAAAAGAAAATGACTGAATGCTGTAGAATGCAGGAGCAGACAGAAACCAAAATGGCAGAGCCTTTACATTTCTGCAGTGCTGGAAGTATTCTCATTATTCTGAATGCATGAAGAACAGGAAAAGTGAATTATAGCCTCAGTGCACGCTGATTTTACTGCAATAATAAGACTAAAAGCACAAAAGTAGCAAACAAATTGCTTTAAACTCTCATTAATCTGTATATAAAGCATGTAGAGCTCTGGGTCAGAAAGTGTTCAGGAGATAACATTATCCTACATTAGTATTTTTATGTGTTTTTTAAAGGTAAATGAAGGTTTTACATTCATTGGCTACTTTATTAGGTACACCCTACTAGTACCGGGTTGGAGCACTTTTGCCTTCAGATCTGCCTTAATCCTTCATGGCAGAGATTCAGCAAGCTACTGGAAATATTCCTCAGAGATTTTGCTCCATATTGACATGATAGCATCACACAGTTGCTGCAGATTTGTCGGCTGCACATCCATGATGCCAATCTCCCGTTCCACCACATCCCAAAGCTGCTCTATTGGATTGAGCTCTGGTGACTGTGCAGGCCATTTGAGTACAGTGAACTCATCGTCATGTTCAAGAAAGCAGTCTGAGATGATTGAGCTTCATGACATGCTGCGTTATCCTGCTGGAAGTAGCCATCAGAAGATGGAGACACTGTGCTCATAAAGGGATGGACATGGTCAGCAGCAATACTCAGGTAGGCTGTGGCGTTGATGCTCAATTGGTACTGATGGACCCAAAGAAAATCTCCCCCACACCATTACACCACCACCACCAGCCTGAACCGCTGATACAAGGCAGGATGATCCATGCTTTCATGTTGTTGAGGCCAAATAGTGAGCCGAGCATCCGAATGTGTCAGCAGAAATGGAGACTCATCAGAGCAGCAACGTTTCTCCAATCTTCTATTGTCCAGTTTTGGTGAGTCTGTGTGAATTGTAGCCTCAGTTTCCTGTTCTTAGCTGACAGGAGTGGCACCCGGTGTGCTCTTCTGCTGCTGTAGCCCATCCGCCTCAAGGTTGGCCGTGTTGTGTGTTCAGAGATGCTCTTCTGCAGAGCTCGGTTGTAACGAGTGTTCATTTGAGTTACTGTTGCTGGAACCAGTCTGGCCATTCTCCTCTGACCTCTGGCCTCATCAACAAGGCATTTGCGCCCACAGAACTGCCGCACAATGGATATTTCCTTTTTGTCGAAGCATTCTCTGTAAACCCTAGAGATGGTTGTGCGTGAAAATCCCAGTAGATCAGCAGTTTCTGAAATACTCAGAGCAGCCCGTCTGGCAGCAACAATCATGCCACGTTCAGAGTCACCTAAATCCCCTTTCTTCCCCATTATGATGCTCGCTCTGAACTGCAACAGATCGTCTCGACCATGTCTACATGCCTAAATGCAGTGAGCTGCTGTCATGTGATTGGCTGATTAGAAATTTGCATTGCAAGCATTTGGACAGGTGTACCTAATAAAGTGGCCGGTGAGTGTACAGTTCTGAAAGAGATCAAATCGCAGCCAAGTGAGAAAGAGCAATGTAAAAGCAACTCAAAAGTGACGTAACACATTACTTACCAAAAAAAGAAACTAAGTAATGCAACTAGTTACTTTTTTAGAGAGTAACTCAATACTGTAATGCATCACTTTCAATAGTAACACTGCTCACCAACAACACACATCATCATCATCATCAATGCAGCCTTTTCACATGTGTGTGTTTCTCAGCAGCAGAAGTGGTCATAGTGTGTAAATTCATTGAATGGGAGAGTACAACAAATCCTTATTCTACAATCCTATTGGCTAAAATAATGACAGAAAAACTCCAGGATGCTGTTATCAAGACTTTCAGAAGAGGAAAACAATAGTATGAGAGAATAATGTCAGATTTACTGTCTTTCCCTCATACACACTGCATTACACACACCTCACACAAGCGCTCATTCACTTTCTGTAATTTGATGCAAAGATAATATAACGTATACATAAATACATACATCCAAAAAATCAAACTATTAAAAACTTCCAAAGATTTAAGATGCTGATTGTTACATTCATCATAACAGTTTTGTGAAAGGGTCCTAGAGTGTTTAAGTTGACGGAGACGCTTCATTTGTCAGATTAGCGGACTAACTGAATCAGTATAGAGGAATGTGAGCGCAGGTCAGTGAGTTCAGACATGAGCTGTGAGCATACTGATGCACACACACACACACACACACACACACACACACACACACACACACACACACACACACACACATATATATATATATATATATATATATATATATATATATATATATATATATATATATATATATATATATGCAGATAAAACTGCACAACACACTTCAGGACACACAACTGGGCTTTCAAACACGACACAATCTGAAGAGAACCTACAAGCTTCAGTTTGTTTTGTTAATGACGTTTTTAAAACCTTAAATTTACACACCATTATATATTATGGTTCCCCCACAAGTCCAAACACATGCGGTACAGGTGAATTGGGGAACCCTAAATTGTCCGTAGTGTATGTGTGTGAATGAGTGCGTTTCCCAGGGATGGGTTGCAGCTGGAAGGGCATCCGCTGTGTAAAACATATGCTGGATAAGTTGGCGGTTCATTCCGCGGTGGCGACCCCTGATTAATAAAGGAACTAAGCCAAAAAGAAAATGAATTAATGAATGAATAAAGGGATAGTAGGTGGCACGATGGCACAGTGAATAGCGCTGTCGCCTCACAGCAAGAAGGTCGCTGGTTTGAGTCTCGGCGTTGGTGTTTCTGTGTGGAGTTTGCATGTTCTCCCCATGTTGGCATGGGTTTCCTCTGAGTGCTCCGGTTTTCCCCACAGTCCAAACACATGCACTATAGGGGAATTGATGAACTGAATGAGCAGGGCCGGAGTGGGACACCTTTTCAGCCCTGGAGTTTCAAGCCTCAGACCGGCCCACCTCAGTTCACGACTGACTATATTAAAATAAGGTCATTTCCAAATCAGTTTCTAATGACACTATCCCGTCTTTTTTTGAGAAAACAGCTGCTTTAGAACTTCAAATGTTCAACAACCCTAACAGTACTATATGTCTTAACAATAAAATTGAAAACAATAAGTTACTCTAACGAGGATCGAACCCGGGTCTTCAGCGTTTTATTCTAACGTGCTAACCGCTGCACCACAATAGCTGCATTCAGAAAGGAGTCACAACTGAGTTTTATAATTATTAAAATAGATGAAAATACAAGAGTTGCGGTAAAATAATGAATAAAAAGGCTGTGGTCAAGTAAATAAATAAATTTGAAAAGTGTGACTGCTGAGAGCAACAGATTCTGCAGCTAGGGACACCGGCCCTCGCGGCCAAAAAACGGACCGGCCCACCGGGAATTCTCCCAGTCCTCCCGATTAGCCAATCCGGGCCTGTGAACGAGTGTGTGTGTGTGTGTGTGAATTAGTGTGTATGGGTGTTTTACAGTACTGGGTTGCGGCTGGAAGGGCATCCACTGTGTAAAACACATGCTGGAATAGCTGGCGGTTCATTCCGCTGTGGCAACCTCTGATGAATAAGGGACAAAGCCGAAGGAAAATGAATGAATTTTCTTTTGTTTTCAACAGAAGAAATAAATTCTTAAAGGCTTTAAACCACTCAGTTAGATGCTCATCTATCATTTATAAAATGTTATAACAACACACCTGTCAACATTTGACTTCGAAATTCTTTGAGATATTAAATTAATATATTATAGTTATCATATCATCAGAATCTTGAACCAGCCCATACACTCATGACTTTGATATGACGGGATGCGTGGGCCACTACAGTTAAAGTCAGAATTATTCATGATGTTGAACAGATTCAGGAATCTTTCACAGTGTTTCCTCTAATATTTGTTCTTCTGGAGAAAGTCTGATTTGTTTAATTTCAGCTAGAATAAAAGCAGTTTTTAATTGTTTTAAAGTCATTTTAAGCTCAATATTATTGGCCCCTTCAGCAATATTAGTGTTGGATTGTCTCCAGAACAAACCACTGTTATACAATGACTTGCCTAATTACCCTAACTTTACCCTAATTACCCTAGTGAAGCCTTTACATGTCACTTTAAGCTGAACACTAGTGTCTTGAAGAATATCTAGTCTAATATTATTTACTGTCATCATGACAAAGAGAAAATAAATCAGTTATTAGAGATGAGTTATTAACACTATTATGTTTAGAAATGTGCTGAAGAAATCTGCTCTCCGTTAAACAGAAATTGGGGAACAAAATGAACTGGAGGGTGAATAATCCAGACTTCAGCTCTGCATGGGTTTGTTTGGTGTTTTGAAGTGTCCGCTCTCTCCACACACACACACACATAGGCAAGGCAAGGCAAGGCAAGTTTATTTATATAGCACATTTCATACACAGTGGCAATTCAAAGTGCTTTACATAAACAGGAATAAAAAAGACAAGTTTAGGAAAATAAAATGCAGACAATAAAAATTATTAAAAACAGATAAAAACAAATTAAAATGAGTTAAAATAGGTTATAAAAGAATGAAAAAGAAAACGAAAAACATAATAGTGCGATCTGTCGGACGCAGCACAGTGCTCATTCAGTAAAGGCACAGCTAAACAGATGTGTTTTCAGTCTTGATTTGAATGTGCTTAATGTTGGAGCACATCTGATCATTTCTGGAAGCTGATTCCAGCAGCAAGGGGCGTAGTGGCTAAAGGCAGATTCACCCTGCTTAGACTGAACTCTTGGAACTTCTAGTTTATATGATCCTAATGATCTGAGTGATCTGTTAGGTTTGTATTCAGTGAGCATATCTGTAATGTATTGAGGTCCTTGGCCATTTAGTGATTTATAGACCAGTAATAATACTTTAAAATCTATTCTGAATGTAACTGGCAGCCAGTGTAGAGACCTGAGGACAGGTGTGATGTGCTCTGATTTCCTGCTTCTGGTCAGAATTCTGGCTGCAGCATTCTGGATGAGCTGCAAGTGTCTGACTGTCTTTTTGGGAAGGCCAGTGAGGAGTCCATTACAGTAATCCACCCTGCTGCTGATAAAAGCATGAACAAGTTTCTCTAAATCTTCACTAGAAACAAAGCATCTGATTCTTGCTATGTTTTTGAGATGATAGTATGCTGATTTACTGACTGCTTTGACATGACTGTTGAAACTCAGATCTGACTCCAGCGTCACACCAAGATTCTTGACCTTATTTTTTGTCGTTTGACCTTTAGAGCCTAGGTACGCATTCACCTTGAGAACCTCATCTCTGTTACCAAACGCAATGACTTCAGTTTTCTCTTTGTTTAACTGAAGAAAGTTTTGGCACATCCAATTTTTAATTTCATCAATACATTGGCAGAGGGTGTCAATGGGGCTGTAGTCATTAGGCAGTAAGGCTAGGTAGATCTGAGTGTCATCAGCATAGCTGTGGTAGGAGATTTGGTTCTTTCTCATTATTTGGCTCAGAGGGAGCATGTAAAGGTTGAACAGGAGAGGTGCCAGAATCGAGCCTTGTGGGACTCCACATGTCATGGGTGTCCACCTCGACCTATGATCACCTATACTGACATAGTAACCTCTCCCTTCAAGGTAAGATCTGAACCATTTGAGGACTGTCCCAGACAGCCCAACCCAGTTTTCCAGCCTATCCAGAAGTATGCTGTGATCGACAGTGTCAAATGCAGCACTGAGATCGAGCAATACCAACACTGTTATTTTACCTGAATCTGTGTTTAGACGTATATCATTGATTATCTTTATAAGAGCGCTCTCTGTACTGTGATGTGCTCTGAAACCAGATTGAAAATTGTCTAAACACCCCTTGAAGTTTAAGAACTTGTTAACCTGGTTGAAAACAACTTTTTCAATGATTTTGCCAATGAAAGGGAGATTTGAGATTGGCCTGTAATTGCTCAATAGGGTGTTATCCAGGTTGCTCTTCTTCAAGAGGGGTTTAACAACTGCAGTTTTAAGTGAGTTTGGAAAAATCCCTGAGAGAAGTGAAGCATTTACCACTTTTAGAAGATCCATTTCTAAACAGGTAAACACCGTTTTGAAGAATGATGTGGGGAGCGTGTCAAGACTGCAGGTTGATGTTTTTATAATTTGCACCATCTCTTCTAAGATTTTACCATTAATTGCCATGAAATCAGACATAATGTCTGACTTCTCAAGTTGTGGTTGAGTTTGTTTGATATCGACACAACTTGGCTGATTGGATGAGCTGATTGCCTTTCTGATATTATTGATCTTATCAGTAAAGAAATTAGCAAATTCATTACATTTGCTTACAGAGAGGAGCTCACTTGGAATCCGACTGGGGGGGTTTGTGAGCCTCTCTACTGTTGCAAAGAGTGTGCGAGCATTATTTACATTGTTGTTTATAAGGTTTGAAAAGAAAGTCTGTCTAGCAGTTTTTAGTTCCACATTAAAAGCCTGAAGACTGTCTTTATAGATATTATAATGGACTACTAGTTTCGTCTTTCTCCACATACGCTCAGCTTTCCTGCATTGTCTTTTCTTCATTTGGACTGCTCTTGAGTTTCTCCAAGGGACTCTCTCTTTGCCAGTTCTCTTCCTAACTTTAACAGGAGCGATGTCATTTATTACATTTTCAATTTTAGAATTAAACAAATCAAGGAGAGAATCAACAGAGTCTGCAGATATACTTGGTGCCAGCGATATGGCCTTCATAAACTGCTCACTGGTGTTCTCATTTATGCATCTCTTTCTGACAGAGACAGATCTGTCTTTAATAGCTGGAGTGATCAATATATCAAAGAAAATACAGAAATGATCAGATAGTGCCACATCCTTAACAACAGTCGATGAAATGTGTAAACCCTTAGTTATAAGTAGATCAAGAGTGTGTCCACGATTGTGTGTGGGTCCTTGAACATGCTGAGTCAGATCAAAAGTGTTAAAAACAGTCATCAGTTCTTTTACAGCATTGATTTCTGGATTATCAATGTGAATATTAAAATCCCCAGCAATACTAAAATAATCATATTCAGATGTTACTATTGATAACAGCTCTGTAAAATCATCAATAAAAGCTGGAGAATATTTTGGAGGTCTGTAGATAATGATTAGTAAGATGCGTGGAGACCCTTTTAGTGCTATACTCAGATATTCAAAAGACAAATAGTCACCAAATGACACTTGTTTACATTCATAGACATCTTTAAACAGGGCAGCGATGCCTCCACCTCTCCTACTAGCTCTGCAAACACTCAAAAAGTCAAAGTTTAAAGGAGCTGCTTCATTCAGAACTGCTGCGCTACAACTGTCATCTAGCCAAGTTTCATTTAAAAGCATAAAATCAAGGCAATTTGTGTTGATAAAATCATTGACTAAAAGTGACTTATTATTGAGTGATCTGATGTTTAGAAGTGCTAACTTAACAGTTTTAGTCGTTTTCACTACAGAAGTCTCAGATATACATTTAATAGACACCAGATTTGAATGATTTGCTATACGGTCTGAAAGAGTCTTTGGTTTTCTGTCACGTAATAAGACACATATCTGCGTAGAGAAAGCTACAGACACACTGGGTTCCTGCTTGTTCTGTAAACATCTGATAAAGACACTGTTACCTAAGCAGGCCCCCGAGACACATCAATGGCAGTTTTTAAGTTCACCAGCTAAAGATGAGGTGTTTTTTGGGACCTGGCGCTGTCGCAAAGACCTGAGGCCTTTCCTAGGTGTAGGGCGAGGTGGGCTTAGAGATGGGCGTGTGGCTTGCTGACTTTTGGTTGCTAACTGGGGGCTAGCAGCAATGGAGTGTGAGAGTTTAGTTCCAGCACACACCAGTTCCTCCATCTTTTTTGAAAAATCCAAGAGAGGCGAGCAAGATGACAATGAGAACGTGTCCGGTGACAGAGGCTGTGGGTCTGGGGTTTCTGGCTGCTGAGATATGTTTACCTGGTTGTTTTCCTGGGGATCATCAATGAGTGCTGAGACTTGATGCTGTTCTGATGCATCACAGTCTGCCTGTGTTGAGCTCAGTGTGCAGGGTGCAGACGGCAGTTTGTCCATTATCGGCGGTTGTTGTGGCTGCGTGGTGTTATCTCTAATAAGGTTATCTCTAATGCGTGGTGTTATCTCTAATAAGGTTAGGTGACCGTCTCAGTATCTGCATCTGCATCTCTCTGAAGTGTCGAAGGCAAACATTCCTATGTGTATTGGAGAAAGTCTGGCTGTTAAACGCTCAGTGGTGTCTCGGATCAGTAGAGTCGCCTTCGGCCAGGCTGGAGCTGTAAACGATGCTTTAAATGATTGTAAAATGGGCCCAGGGAATGTGTGAGGATCAGTAAAGTCACACCAAAGGCCACGAGAGCTGGAACAGAACATGTTCGTGAAATATAGCTAACACTACAGTGTTAATCCATACTTAATTGCTAACAACTAATTAAGGTACACTGTAAACCATATCTCGTGTTGAACCGTATTTTAAGGTGGGGAATTTCATTATGGGATGTTGATCTCTGCTCTGTCCACTTTTGATGTTGGAAATTCAACTCTACAGTTTACCAAAGGGACTTTTACTGATATTTTAGTAGTTTAATATAACGTATAATAATACATTATTGTATATATTATATGTTATATACATGTATAATAGTAATATGATGTATAAAAAGTAATATGTGGAGAAATAGGTCTGTAAAATAACAGAAAATGTGCTGCAGTTTATTTCAAGGTTTCTGCAGCGTAATATACAACACCAACACACACAATATAGCACTGCAGACCACTACAAATTACAATAAAAGTCCGTTTTTTCAACTTTTTAAGGTTAAAAGAAAGACCAACATCCCATAATGCAATTCAAAAGCAGAAATAAATGGAGAAAATAAAAGCATGAATCACAAAATACTGAAAACTGCTGATTTATGGATTTTTTTAAAGTGTAGTCCTTGTTGCAACCCAAGCTCATTATGGATATGTACCCCTGTGTACATTTCTGCAGATCGTGAAATACGTCTTAGGAGGGAAGTTTCTTGGCTGTTTTTGTTTTCGCGAATCGACCAGAGGCCGCTGTGTCTGCTTTTTCACATCTCAAATTTGTGCCACTTCCACTGAGTAGCACAGAACAGCACAGTATATATGGCTCAGCTTTATCAGGCTTGTGTTTTACATTTGTTCTAATGGCACCCTTTTGATGGGCGTGGTTTACGACAGAAAGTTTCAGATGACGTCATTTTTACTCGAGGAAATGTTAAAGTAAAACTGTATGGGCCGTTCACATATCATATGAACAGCACTTCTCACAAAACAGATGCTTTATACACAAATAGGTCAAATGACTGTCAGCTACGGCTGCCAAACAAAAAAACCCATAAAATTACGGTAAAATCTCTATTTTGAAATAAAGTGCAAAAAATAATTAAGCTACAGGTATTTTCATTAAAATGTCATTTGAAATGACAAAAAATTACTGTAAAAACCTTTCTATAAACATGATTTGATTATAACTGCAGATCAATGACAGTGTGAAATAGTCTACTGTAACGTCTGCGATTATATAAAATAAATAAATAAATGAATATATATAAACCCTTACAGTCTCCGATATGGTACACTGTAAGAAAAAAAAATCGTAAAAAAAAAAGGTCAAATGACTGTCAGCTACGGCTGCCAAACAAAAACCATAAAATTACGGTAAAATGTCTTTAAAAATAAAAAAATGTGCAAAAAATAATTAATCTACAGATATTTTCATTCAAATGTCATTTGAAATGACAAACAATTACTGTAAAAACCTTTCTATAAACATGATTTGATTATAACTGCAGATCAATGACAGTGTGAAATAGTCTACTGTAACGTCTGCGATTATATAAAATAAATAAATAAATGAACATACATATAAACCCTTACAGTCTCCGATATGTTACAATGTAAGAAAAAAAATCGTAAAAAAAAGGTCAAATGACTGTCAGCTACGGCTGCCAAACAAAAACCATAAAACTACGGTAAAATGTCTTTGTTTAAAAAAAAGTGCAAAAAATAATAAATCTACAGATATTTTCATTCAAATGTTTACAGAAAAACACTTATTTTACAGACTTTTCCTAGATTATTACGATCAAATCCGTTCAATAAAATTACACACTAGGAATTTAACAAAGAAACACTGTTATTATACAGACTTTTTCTAGATTATTATGATCAAACACCATCAATAAAGTGACTGCACTAAAAGTTCAAGAGAAAACAATGTTATTTAAAAGATATTTCCCTAAATCATTACGGTTAAACACCTTTAATAACATGCCAAGACATGCTCATGATCATAATTTAACAGTTTTATTTTGGATCAAAATGTTTTATAAAAAAAACAACAAACGAGATACAACTGATTACAATTCTTACAACTTTAAAATTACAGTTGTTACATTTTATTGAATAGTGTTTATGTAAAACATGTAGAGGTTTACGTTATATGGAATGATTCAGTTACAGATCTTAAATGAAATGGAACTGTAACGTGAAGGGAACATTGACAAAGGAGTGCAGATCCAAATGCAGGTTTATTACACAAAGATGGTCAGGCAAACAACAGTCAACACAGGAGCAAACAGATGTAACATTATGCAGGGAATCCAGAGTCATGGTCAAATAACAGGCAAATGGTCAGTCCCAGCAGCAAACAACGTAAACAATTAACAAACAAAGCAAGGCAAAAGAAGAGAAACGCATCATAATGTTCACAGTATAACAAGACTAAGTAATTGGTCTATGCTGCTTTTAAAGTGCATGTAATCAGTTCATAACGATCCTCTGACTGTGTGTGTGTGTAATCAGCGGAATCTGAAACAGGTGCATGCAAGCGCATATAGTGTGTTACTTTATTAAATGGATTTGATGGTAATAATCTAGGAAAAGTCTGTAAAATAACAGTGTTTCTCTGTAAACATTTTAATAAAAATATCTGTAGATTTATTATTTTTTGCACTTTATTTCAAGAAATAAATTTTACCATAATTTTATGGTTTTTGTTTGGCAGCCGTAGCTGACAGTCATTTGACCTTTTTTTACGATTTTTTTTTTTTTTTTTTACAGAGCAAGTAATCACAATTGATTACTTTCATTTTACGTAATTTTAAATGTACTTCATAAAAAACAGGAAAAACAATGTGCAAATAATAAAGCAATTTCATTGTATAAAACAGACAAATTGCTGTAATTTGTCATTACTTATATAATACATAAAATAACAGTCAAGCTGTTAATTTACAGATATTGTTTGTAATTTATACAGACTTTTGAATATAATTTAAAATAACAGAAAAATACTGTATAAATAATACTGTAATTTCCCTGCATAAAAAACAAAAATGTCAGTCATTTGTCTTTAATGATAAAGTACCTAAATTGAAAGTCCAACTGTGAATTTAGAGAGATTGTTTGTTATTTTACTAAGTTTTACATATAATTTTAAATGACAAAAAATTACTGTAAAAAATTTAGGGATATTTTCTGTAAATTTTTTTTTTTTTTTTTTTACAGTGTACCAATTACAGATAAACTACACACAGCAGACATTTAGTCCTGATTTGAAAGGGGTCTGGCTGCAGACTCGGTGCAATGCAATCTGAGCTGCATCCAATGCAATTTAATGCGCTCACCTAACCCCACCCGTCACAGTGACATCACTCACTCCACTGAGTGCATTGAGTCTGACATTGCATCGCTGAGTGATGCAGTCTCAGCTTGCATCATAAAGTCTGCATTCAGATTCTATTGCCTTATTTGGGTTCAAAAACAACACAAAACATAGCCCACAGTGAGCGCAAACCTCTCATGCGTGTCTTTAATCTTCACCAGCACATGCAGCCTCTGTTAAAGAGTCTTTCCATCATTCTGAGTTCATAACAGTCCAAAATAATTGGGAAACATGGCAGCTTGCTCGTCTTTTAGGTTGCAGAAAGAAGCATTTGCTGCTGTTTTTTCTTGGCTTCTCCTTTGTTTTTTGCAAGTCACTCTCACGTTTGTCCCGTTCTGAAAGGATCAGATGAAGAAGTGCTTCAATAATCCAAGCACGTTATTAATATGAGCTCAAGAAGTTTGTTAATATCAAATATAGACGCTTTGTATATATAACTTTGTGGCTGTTCATTAAGACGACGACAAGGTTTGTTTGAGCTCGGGTTGACCATAGCTTGTTATTATATGTATATATTAGGGTGTAATGTCTCAGTTGTGTATTTAAAACGGCGGTTCATTTACTTTTTAAATTCCGGCTTGACCATGAGTGAGTGACGTATCTCCGTACACCAATAGCGTCAGCTGCTCGTCTAGCCCCGCCTTTTGGTACCCTTTACTCCTGCTAGGCACCCTTTGCAAAGGGTACCCAAAAAGTGGTACGGTACAGTTTGCTTTTAGGTAGCCTTGTCTGTGGAAATGGCCGTAAAAGCGTATCGAATCGAACCGTACCGTACCACTCGGCGGAAATAGGCCAACACGGTGTGTGTAATGCAATGTGTATGAGGGCAGGACAGTAAATCTGACATGATTCTCTCCTCTGGCTGCCGTTATCAGTCTCACACTCTTTCTGAAAGTCTTGATGACAGCATCCTGTCATTATTTCAGCTAATAGGATTGTAGGATAATGATTGTACTCTCCCATTCACTGCGCTCGGAGTTTACCATCTATGGCTACTGAGAAACACACACATGTGAGAAGGCTCCACTGGTCAGACTGATTGATTTTGCTTTCATGTTGAAAACCATTGGAATACCTGATGCTGTAAGCGGTTGTAAGGCACTCAGGGAATGTGTGAGGATCAGTAAAGTCACACCAAAGGCCAGAAGAGCAGGAATCAGCCCGAGGAAACGCTGCGCATTTACAGCCGCTCCTCCATCTGCTCCAGGAATGCCCATCGTCTCTTTCAGGGCGTAAATTCTCTGCGTAATTACAGAGTCATCGGCTGAAGAATGAAGGTGAACCTGGAGCTTCAGCAGCAGAGCGCACACACAGTAACACACACCTCAACCATGCACACCGATTCAGATTAAACATCACATAATTGGTTTAACTGCACTAATACTGTGTGTTTGAGATAACTCCTTTACTGGAAATCTAAAATTATTAAATCAATCTATCTATCTATCTATCTATCTATCTATCTATCTATCTATCTATCTATCTATCTATCTATCTATCTATCTATCTATCTATCTATCTATCTATCTATCTATCTATCTACAGTATCTATCTATCTATCTATCTATCTATCTATCTATCTATCTATCTATCTATCTATCTATCTATCTATCTATCTATCTATCTATCTATCTATCTATCTATCTATCTATCTATCTATCTATCTATCTCTCTGTCTGTCTATCTATCTATCTATCTATCTATCTATCTATCTATCTATCTATCTATCTATCTATCTATCTATCTATCTATCTATCTATCTATCTATCTATCTGTCTATCTACAGTATCTATCTATCTATCTATCTATATATCTATCTATCTATCTATCTATCTATCTATCTATCTATCTATCTATCTATCTATCTATCTATCTATCTATCTATCTATCTATCTATAGTATCTATCTATCTATCTATCTATCTATCTATCTATCTATCTATCTATCTATCTATCTATCTATCTATCTATCTATCTATCTATCTATCTATCTATCTATCTATCTATCTATCTATCTATCTATCTATCTATCTATCTATCTATCTATCTATCTATCTATCTATCTCTCTGTCTGTCTATCTATCTATCTATCTATCTATCTATCTATCTATCTATCTATCTATCTATCTATCTATCTATCTATCTATCTATCTATCTATCTATCTATCTATCTATCTGTCTATCTACAGTATCTATCTATCTATCTATCTATATATCTATCTATCTATCTATCTATCTATCTATCTATCTATCTATCTATCTATCTATCTATCTATCTATCTATCTATCTATCTATCTATCTATCTATCTATAGTATCTATCTATCTATCTATCTATCTATCTATCTATCTATCTATCTATCTATCTATCTATCTATCTATCTATCTATCTATCTATCTATCTATCTATCTATCTATCTATCTATCTATCTATCTATCTGTCTATCTACAGTATCTATCTATCTATCTATCTATATATCTATCTATCTATCTATCTATCTATCTATCTATCTATCTATCTATCTATCTATCTATCTATCTATCTATCTATCTATCTATCTATCTATCTATCTATCTATCTATCTATCTATCTATCTATCTATCTATCTATCTATCTATCTATCTATCTATAGTATCTATCTATCTATCTATCTATCTATCTATCTATCTATCTATCTATCTATCTATCTATCTATCTATCTATCTATCTATCTATCTATCTATCTATCTATCTATCTATCTATCTATCTATCTATCTATCTATCTATCTATCTATCTATCTATCTGTCTGTCTGTCTGTCTGTCTGTCTGTCTGTCTATCTACAGTATCTATCTATCTATCTATCTATCTATCTATCTATCTATCTATCTATCTATCTATCTATCTATCTATCTATCTATCTATCTATCTATCTATCTATCTATCTATCTATCTATCTATCTATCTATCTATCTATCTATCTATCTGTCTGTCTGTCTATCTACAGTATCTATCTATCTATCTATCTATCTATCTATCTATCTATCTATCTATCTATCTATCTATCTATCTATCTATCTATCTATCTATCTATCTATCTATCTATCTATCTATCTATCTATCTATCTATCTATCTCTCTGTCTGTCTATCTATCTATCTATCTATCTATCTATCTATCTATCTATCTATCTATCTATAGTATCTATCTATCTATCTATCTGTCTATCTACAGTATCTATCTATCTATCTATCTATCTATCTATCTATCTATCTATCTATCTATCTATCTATCTATCTATCTATCTATCTATCTATCTATCTATCTATCTATCTATCTATCTATCTATCTATCTATCTATCTATCTATCTATCTATCTATCTGTCTGTCTGTCTGTCTTTCTGTCTGTCTGTCTGTCTATCTATCTACAGTATCTATCTATCTATCTATCTGTCTGTCTGTCTGTCTGTCTGTCTGTCTGTCTGTCTACAGTATCTATCTATCTATCTATCTATCTATCTATCTATCTATCTATCTATCTATCTATCTATCTATCTATCTATCTATCTATCTATCTATCTATCTGTCTGTCTGTCTGTCTGTCTGTCTGTCTGTCTGTCTGTCTGTCTGTCTGTCTGTCTGTCTGTCTGTCTATCTACAGTATATATCTATCTACAGTATCTATCTATCTATCTATCTATCTATCTATCTATCTATCTATCTATCTATCTATCTATCTATCTATCTATCTATCTATCTATCTATCTATCTATCTGTCTGTCTGTCTGTCTGTCTGTCTGTCTGTCTGTCTGTCTGTCTGTCTGTCTACAGTATCTATCTATCTATCTATCTATCTATCTATCTATCTATCTATCTATCTATCTATCTATCTATCTATCTATCTATCTATCTATCTATCTATCTATCTATCTATCTGTCTGTCTGTCTGTCTGTCTGTCTGTCTGTCTGTCTGTCTGTCTGTCTGTCTGTCTGTCTATCTACAGTATCTATCTATCTACAGTATCTATCTATCTATCTATCTATCTATCTATCTATCTATCTATCTATCTATCTATCTATCTATCTATCTATCTATCTGTCTGTCTGTCTGTCTGTCTGTCTGTCTGTCTGTCTGTCTGTCTGTCTGTCTGTCTGTCTGTCTGTCTGTCTACAGTATCTATCTATCTATCTATCTATCTATCTATCTATCTATCTATCTATCTATCTATCTATCTATCTGTCTGTCTGTCTGTCTGTCTGTCTGTCTGTCTGTCTGTCTGTCTGTCTGTCTGTCTGTCTGTCTGTCTGTCTGTCTGTCTATCTACAGTATCTATCTATCTACAGTATCTATCTATCTATCTATCTATCTATCTATCTATCTATCTATCTATCTATCTATCTATCTATCTATCTATCTATCTATCTATCTATCTATCTATCTATCTATCTATCTATCTATCTATCTATCTATCTATCTATCTTTCTGTCTGTCTGTCTGTCTATCTATCTACAGTATATATCTATCTATCTATCTATCTATCTATCTATCTATCTATCTATCTATCTATCTATCTATCTATCTATCTATCTATCTATCTATCTATCTATCTATCTATCTATCTATCTATCTATCTGTCTATCTGTCTGTCTGTCTGTCTGTCTGTCTGTCTATCTACAGTATATATCTATCTACAGTATCTATCTATCTATCTATCTATCTATCTATCTATCTATCTATCTATCTATCTATCTATCTATCTATCTATCTATCTATCTATCTATCTATCTATCTATCTGTCTGTCTGTCTGTCTGTCTGTCTGTCTGTCTGTCTGTCTGTCTGTCTGTCTGTCTGTCTGTCTGTCTGTCTGTCTGTCTGTCTACAGTATCTATCTATCTATCTATCTATCTATCTATCTATCTATCTATCTATCTATCTATCTATCTATCTATCTATCTATCTATCTATCTATCTATCTATCTATCTATCTATCTGTCTATCTGTCTGTCTGTCTGTCTGTCTGTCTATCTACAGTATATATCTATCTACAGTATCTATCTATCTATCTATCTATCTATCTATCTATCTATCTATCTATCTATCTATCTATCTATCTATCTATCTATCTATCTATCTATCTATCTGTCTGTCTGTCTGTCTGTCTGTCTGTCTGTCTGTCTGTCTACAGTATCTATCTATCTATCTATCTATCTATCTATCTATCTATCTATCTATCTATCTATCTATCTATCTATCTATCTATCTATCTATCTATCTATCTATCTATCTATCTATCTATCTATCTATCTATCTATCTATCTATCTGTCTGTCTGTCTGTCTGTCTGTCTGTCTGTCTGTCTGTCTGTCTGTCTGTCTATCTACAGTATCTATCTATCTACAGTATCTATATATCTATCTATCTATCTATCTATCTATCTATCTATCTATCTATCTATCTATCTATCTATCTATCTAGCTGTCTGTCTGTCTGTCCGTCCGTCCGTCCGTCCGTCCGTCCGTCCGTCCGTCCATCCATCCATCCATCCATCCATCCATCTATTTATCTATGGTTTTCACTGTGACCTCACAGCAAGAAGGTCACTGGTTCAAGTCCCAACTGGCCCAGTTGGCATTTCTGTGTGGAGTTTGCATGTTCTCCCTGTGTTGGCTTGGGTTACTTTCCTAAAAAATGTCTTTAAAATTGAGCAATTTGATGAATGATTTACAGACCTGTGTATGTTGTAGGTTCAGGTCCAATATGTACTGCAGTATTGTTTTTACAGTTGTGCACAGTTCAACCCAAAGGGAGTGTATGATTGTTGTAAATAAGGGTGTGCTTATTCTTCTGCACAGTGCTGTGAATAAATTAGGATTGTAAAGAGCAAATGCAGAGTAAAAATGTGAAACACACATATTCAGTGTCTTGTACTCAGATACCTCACTAAATGGAGTGATGTCTGACTTTACTGTAGTCTTCAAATGGCTGTGCAAATAGTATATAGTGCTGTTTTAAGAATTTTCTGGACGTGTCACCAGAGTTTTTAGCATTGGAAAAATCCAAAACCTTAAAATCTGGTGGCTCATGATTATATAAAATATAACAATCCACAGTCCACAGTCCACAAAACACAATCGACAGTAAATAGCAATAGTTTTCAATGAAATTTTTATTTATTTATGATAGTGTTTTTCTGTTTTATTCAATTACAGTCATTAACTATAGTAATAGTGGTAAATGGAGTAGTTTTTCTTTGAAATGTATTTTATCCTGCTTCAAAATGCTGCTTTATTTCGTTTATGCTCTATTTTTTTTACGTTTTTTTTAGTAAATTAAAGAACTTAAACAGAATTAAAATGTGCTCTATTATTCAAACTGACTCACAGAAATGCGCCTCCTGTAGTGCTGATTTCAGTGTGTTTATGGCGCCTCCTGCTGGCCTTCAGTGTTAATGCAGCTCTCAATCCACTAGCCAATCAGAGGTGCTCATCTTTCTGGATGATGGTGATCTGATGCTACAAAGAAAGAAAATATATATAGTTTAGAATTCACAGCTTTATTTTTATTGTAAGCAGTGTAAGAGTATTTATTGTAAGGGTCTGAGGGTGTTTGAGAAGTTCTGATATGCCCTGACATGTGTGCTTTTTTCAGTTACTCATAAACAAATAGGTGGTTAAAGTCTAATACCACTGTAAACAGCGCAAACTGGGCTACAATCATATGTGCAACATTTATACACATGATTGTTCTTTTGAAAAGGAAAGGTTTATGTGTGGTTGTCGCTGAAATAACTGGATATGCTTACAAGACTTGATCTTGCAGTCTCAAGACATCTTGTTTATTTGCATACAGAAAACAACATATTGATTTGAATTGCCTGAGATACTGAAAAAGCTCTGTGGCTGCACGTGAGGAGATTTAAACTATCGTTACAAATGCAGTGACTCATTAATTCATCATAATGCAAAAAACAAACACCTAAGAGGACAAAGGCACACATAATGAGCTGTAGCACACAATAATAGACTGCATTTGTGATGCAAAACAACAGCAACAACTAAATAAAACAGTAGTGCTTGCTTCAGTTCAGTTTCGCCGTTCATGAATGAATGACTGACCAATCAAAATCAAATATTCTGAATAATTAATAAATTAACCTATCAGCACACAGGCAATCACAGTCATATCACAAGCACAATGAACATGACGAAGCTGTGAATGCTGTTGTTAAAGTGTGTGAGTTATCATTCATTCATTTACCTTCGGCTTAATCTCCATTTTAGAGGTCGCCACTGCGGAATGAACCACCAACTATTCCAGCATATGTTTAAGGCAGCCTAAAACCTATTCTGGGATGGCCTTCCAGTCACAACCCAGAAACACACACTCAAACACAACGGCAAATTTATTTGATCAGTTCCCCTATAGCGAATGTGTCTGGACTGTGGGGGAAACCGGAGCACCCGGAGGAAACCCACGCAACACGGGGAGAACATGCAAACTCCACACAGAAACACCAGCCGAGACTTAAATCAGTGTGTGTTTATCCTAAGTGTGCTTGTGTTTGTCTAGAGTGTGTTTGTGTCTAGTGTACAGTATGTGTGTGTTTGTTTTTATAGTGTGTGTCTGTGTTTCTAGATGGTGTGTTAGTGTTTAGTTTGTGTGTTTCTGGAGTGTGTGTGTGTGTATGCATGTCTGTATGGGTTTCTAGAGTGTGTGTTGGTGTTTAGAGAGAGTGGGTTTGTGTGTGTGTGTGTGTGTGTGTGCGTGTTTCTGCAGCAGGTTTCCTGTTTTCAGTCCTAGTAAAAGGCAGCAAACAATGCTCGGAAAAGCGTCTGCTGGTTCGTCTAGACGTCTATCAGGCTGTCTGGGTCAGATCTCGCTCTCTTTAGATGATTAATATCAGCACGTGAAGCTGAGGCTGTGAAAATGACCCAACGTGGTGAACCGCGAAGGAGAAACCCCGTCTGATGTTGACCACAACAGGAAGATCAGTCTCACACACACACACACACACACAGATACAGACACACACACTCCGGCTACTGCGTGAGAAACACCGCCGCTCAGCGCTGATAAACACACTGTATGAAACTAATATAAACACACACACTTCTTCTTTTCTGCGTATTTATTTCTCCTTCTGGATGACAGTGTGTTGTGAAAGTGCAGAACGTGCGATGATGATGATCTTTCATCACAGTCCTGCAGTGAATGCCATTATCTAAACAACAAAAGTTAAACTGACATAATCCAACTTAAAGGAGCAGCATGTAAGTTTGACACCCGGTGGTTGAACTAGGTATTGCAGGTTACCAGATTGACAACACCAAAATTGAGCCTAAATGCTGATTTAAACCTTGTTCTAAATAAACGCAACGGCACGCGATAGAGAGAATATTTCAGCAGCAGATAGTTCAGCTCAGATCTGGAGAATACAATAAACCATCTGAAATTAAACTTCAGAACTGAGACTCGGTGCAAACCAACACATATCAGCAGGGCCGGCCCGTGGCATAGGCAGTATAGGCTAATGATAAGGGCGCTGTACATCCAGGGGGGCGCCAAATACTTGAATATGAGCGCGGTTAGGTTGGTTTTGTTTTCGGTATTCCTGACACGTTCAGTTATAGACGGCATTAACTCAAAAACCTCCTAGTAAGGGACCGTCGGAAAAGTGCTTCTTTTTTTTTGCTCCGTCCTGCGTGTTTTATTTTAAACAACTAATTTTCTCTTAAATGAGCACAAACAGTTACTAAAGTAGTCGAATGCTTCATTATAGATCTGTGCATTCTTACATTAACACCTCTGTTATCAAACAAAACACAATGAGAGATTAATTTGCTGCTCTTCACTAAATAACTATAGTTACTTTAATCAATACGCAAATACAATCAAAAGTGCAGTAGATTTTATAGCTTTATTAAATTTCTGTATAGGCCATCGATTTTCATAGGCTATACTTTTTATTTTATTGTCAATATTTTCTAATGTTTGCCATGTATTCTGTACTTTAAAGCTATTTGTTGTCCCATAATTTTTTACATCCCAACGTTGGACAGATTGCTAATCAATAAATAGCTATAGTGCTATCTGTTAGTTTTAACGTCAGAGCATAGAGCATCGTTGTTATGGAAAATAGTAATAGTAATGTAAATACCTCCATCATTCCTTCCTCAAGCAAATGCGTAAATATTAAATCTATTCAGCATTAATGTTAATTGCATTGGCATATTTATCTGACGTTTTCCCAGCTTGTAGTAGTCGCATTGGCTGAGCGTAGTGGCCAGCAGGGCACGCACCGGGTGGGGGAGGGGGGGTGGGTGTTTGGGGGGGAGTGATTAGGGGGCCCCACGTCGCCGCGATTTTCAATAATTGGAAATCCGACAAACGCAATAATCAAACTCTTGGGAACAACTGTGGTCGGAACCAAAGTTCACAGGTCTGTGTTCTCTGAACTTCTCTCAAGCGGTGGACTACTTGATCCTGATTGATTGCCGCCGAACCTCGTCATAGCTTATACCATAAAGTTGACTTGATTTCAACTCTCCTCGATGCCCACACCGGAGAAGATGCGCCGCGCTGTTCCTCGCCGCCGGTTCTCATTAAAAATGAATGACTTCTGGCTACTTTGACGCTCTCGCCGCTTTCGGTTTGTGATCGCTCCTCAGTTTGTAAGGCTTCCCCGCGTCGTCGCTCCTGCCCCGTCCCTTTCCCCCTCCTCAGTTTTTGATCGCTCCTCAGTTTGTGATCGCTCCTCAGTTTGTAAGGCTTCCCCGCGCTGTTGCTCCACCCCGCCTCCCTTCCCTGCTCCTCAATTTGTGATCGCTTCCCCGCGTTGTCCTCCCGCCCAACTGGGGGCCCCGTCAGTGATCCCTGCAGGGAGGCCTCCGCATTTTGCGCTACACCACTGAGTAGTCGATCAAAAAGCTATTTAGCTTCTTATGACTATACAGTGGAATTTACTGCGATGTGACAAGGCGCCACCTGAAATCTTGCCCAGGGTGCCAAATTGCTTAGGGCCGGTCCTGCATATCAGTGATTCAGCATCTACATTCAATCATGTTAAAGAACTTTAATATGTCTTCATTAGATTATAACCCATTGTGCTGGAGTGCAGTGAGTGCGCTATTCTGTGCTTCTGAATTGCTATATTTACATTTCTGTCCTGTGTCTGGTACAAACAGCCACAGGACAGATAACTGCAAATCTGGTCACGTAGCATGTTGTTAGGACACTAATTTGTTAATAACCTCTAGTGGAACTCTGAATCTGTGTCTCATTTCAGAGTCTGCTACTGTCCACCAGTGTTCGCATTTCAGTCACAGACACATGCTTTGAGAGCCTTCCTGACTGAATGAATGAAATACACTGTTTTCCATCATCTGGCAACCCGAGTGCTGAAATACAATTAGCTAAACTGGCATTGGGTGGGTTAAATGATCAAAACAAAAACAGACGTTCCAGCATGTAACGCACATGTTCAAAGCAGAATATCTGACTGCAGCATTGTTTTCAGATAAGCAAGCATGTTCACTGAGCATGTTTCTGAAATATCTGCACACATATGATGCTGTTTTATGCTTTAGAGCAGGGGTTCTCAACTGGTTTGGCCATGGGACCCACATTTTTACATGGTCATCAACCCACGACTCAATGTTTTTGGAACTATAATATAATTTTAGCAATTATAATTAATTTGTATTTATTTGTTAACATAAAAAAAGTAGTGACAGATAAATTATAGGAAAATCACCAAGACTTACAAAGAAACACTAGTCTATTAATGTCACTTAACAAAATGTCTCAAATTATAGAAATATTACAAAGTAAAAGCGACAAATGTTTGCTTTCTAAAACTGCTCTTCTGAGCGCACATTACTACATATGACACTGAGGCTTTAAAGGGTCACGAAACACCAGAACACATGTGTTGAGCTGTTGACAGTGGTATATGTGTCCCACACTGCTATAAACACTATTAGGACACCTATATTTCACTAAAAAGTGTAAATTGGTTGTTTTTGCGTTATTTCAAGCAAATTTGTACTTCCGGTTTGAAACGAATTTTTGAAGCTGCGTCACGGTCATGACATAATAGCGTGTATTCCAGCGTGCAGACTGGACGACTGTGCCAGAGTGAGTCTTATTACGTCTTACAGTGTGCTGCATTAATGCATGAGTAAAGCTTGGTTCAAACCAATCAGCGCGCTCTATTGTGCAACTTCATTAATATTCATTACTGTCACAGTATTTAGACGGCAGAGGCGCCACGTTGTGTTGGCAAAACAAGCGTGAAGTGTTGCTTTTATAGTTTGCTGCAGTGAAGTTTTGTTTTCATTTTCTCTCTGTGAGAGCGCAGCTGGAGTCACGTGTGGATTAACAGTGTACGCGACGCGCGACAACAATAACTTACGTGTCAATATATGTAAACCCATATTTACATATCCGGGGTTGTACTTGCGCTTCGACATATTTGTTGCTCTAATTAAATGAAATTTCACATGTCAAACGGTACAGTTGTCGCTCGCACATTTCAAAATAAAAGTCTTGTATAAGCAAAATAAGTAAAAAATTAAACTTTTGTTGTTTTTTTGACCACACACTCTGCAACCCACTGAAAATGTTCCTGCGACCCACTTTTGGGTCACAACCCACCAGTTGAGAAACACAGCTTTAGAAGAGTCAAAAACTCACATACAGCACCCTTAAAAAAGTGTGATTATTCTTTTTAAATATTCATTCATTCATTTTCTTGTTGGCTTAGTCCCTTTATTAATCCGTGGTCGCCACAGCGGAATGAACCGCCAACTTATCCAGCAAGTTTTTACGCAGCGGATGCCCTTCCAGCCGCAACCCATCTCTGGGAAACATCCACACACACATTCACACACACACACTACGGACACTACGGACAATTTAGCCTACCCAATTCCCATATACCGCATGTGTTTGTACTGTTTTTACAAACTCCACACAGAAACGCCAACTGAGCCGAGGCTCGAACCAGCGACCCAGTGACCTTCTTGCTGTGAGGCGACAGCACTACCTACTGCGCCACTGCTTCGCCTCTTTTTAAATATTATTAATATTATTACTATAACAATGTTTTATTTACTTTAGTTTAATTCAGAAAAACTAAATGTTTATATATAATTTTGTTATTTATATTATTGTACTGTTTGTTTGTGTGTGTGTGTGTGTGTATTGTTAGTACTAAAATATTAGAACTTATTATTACTTAGAAATATTATTATTTGCTTTATTAATAATGTATATTCGTCATAATGCCTTCACTTAAATGTAACTCAGAAAAAAAAACTGTCACAGGTTTTCTTTTTCAAATAAAATTGTGTAAATTTGTGCGAGAAAGTTTTTGCACTTATTCAGTACTAATGTTATTTAATTCATACAACGTAAACTCCATTTTGCATAAAACAAAATGTTTATTTGTTGTCAATATCACAAAGGAGATGTTAAAAATCCATAGTTCAGTATTGCATTGTGGGACATGCATTGCATATGGGTCATTCATTCGTTTTCTTTTCGGCTTTGTCCCTTTTAGCACACTCAATTCACCCGTATGTGTTTGGACTGTGGGGGAAACTGAAGCACGAGGAGGAAACCCATGCCAACACAGGGAGAACATGCAAACTCCACACAGAAGCACCAACTGACCCAGGAGAGGCTAGAACCAGCGACTTTCTTGCTGTGAGGCAACAGCGCTACCCACTGTGCAGCCACATTTCATACGGTATGGTGCAATACTTATATTGATGCTTTCATTATTAATGTTTGCATGCAATGTGCAGCATATATACACTGCATAAAATAAAGCATTTATTTATTTAGTAGCAGTAACTGATTTATTTTATTTATTTGTTCATTTGGCAGGGACAGTGTACATTAATTAGCATTTCTGCCAATGCACCAGAAGTAGCCCGAAGGCTATTTTTCATCTGTTGTCCCTTAACAACCTAGAAAAAACAATACAAAAAATTATACTATCAATCAAACATAGTTTAAAAAGTACTAAAATAGACATGGTCATATAGATGTTAAAGGAGGATATTTACAAATTAAGCAAAAACTCCAACTTTTTTTAATAGAGATAAAAATATTGTCTATTTATAAATATTGTCTATTTATTAAATTTATCTTGTACTATATTAGTTAAATGTTTAGTTTATGTCTAGTGTGTGTCATATTTTTGTTTTTAAATTGCACATTGGAGTATGGGAGAAACGCAATTTCAGTCTGCTGTGTAATGTACTGTTGCATGGTTTGATTGACAATAAAGTTGACTTGACTTGACTTGAAAATAGTTGAAACACATTTAAACAACAGATCATTAAAATGATGGGCACAAATGGAAACATGCTAGTTTCAATTTAATCGGAATGATGACACGTCTGATTCTCTATAAACCAGGTTTTTAAAATGTTTTTTGAATATGTTAAATGAGGTTATATCTCTGTTATATGGCATAGAGAACAGTATCAGTGGCGTCCAGCAGGGGGCAGAACACACCCATGCACACACTCAGCCTCAGTTTTCACTAATGAACTTCTGAAGCCATAAATCACTGATATATATATATATATATATATATATATATATATATATATATATATATATATATATATATATATATAAATGTGGAGGATATTATGACAAACTCCCAAACATGTCCCTACACAGCAGAATATCTTGAGTAAAATGAGCAGCTCAGGGTGCTGTTGGCCTGCTCTGAGTCAATGAAATAATCAAGTCCTTAATGAAGTGATGAGCATTAGTGATGAACACATGATGTCAACGAGCAGAAACACTAAACATATGCCAAACTCTAACTGACTCTGATCACAGAACTTAGATGTAAATCAGCTGAAATAAAAGTTGAAAGCCCTCTTCATCTCAGCAGAGGATCAGGAATGAACAACTCCACACACTGCACAACATGCTGATTTTATATTTTATACATGCTGAGCTTTTGTCTTGTTTCTAGTCTCAATATTTAAAGTCTCTTTAATTAAGAAGCATTTTCTGGACAAGAAAAAAATATTGTTCTGTTTTTAGAAATAATGAGTCAAAATTAAATTTGTTTTTTCCTAAAACAAGAACACCAATCTGCCAATGGCGGAAGAGAAATAATAAGTATTTCAAAATCATTCATTCATTTTCTTTTCAGCTTAGTCCCTTTATCAATCTGGGGTTGCCACAACAGAATGAACCGCCAATTTATCCAGCATATGTTTTACGCAGTGGATGCCCTTCCAGCTGCAACCCATCACTGGGAAACACCCATGCACACTTATTCACACACATACACTGCAGACAATTTTAGCTTACTCAATTCACCTGTACCACATGGACTGTGGGGGAAACCGGAGAACCCAGAGGAAACCCACGCGAATGCAGGGAGAACATGCAAACTCCACACAGAAACGCCAGCTGACTCAGCCGAGTCAGCATTACTTACTGCGTCACTGTCTCGCCGTATTTCATATTGACACGATTTTTTTTGCTGACCCACTCATTTCTAACGAGTTCATTCATTCCCTCATTTTATTTTTGGCTTAGTCTCTTTATTAATCTGGGGTTGCCACAGTGGAATGAACCACCAACTTATCCAACATATGGTTTACACAGCGGATCACTGAGAAACACCCATACACTCTCATTCACACTCATACACTACGGACAATTTTAGCTTACCCCAATTCCCCTAAATCGCATGTGTTTGGACTGTGGGGGAAACCGGAGCACCCGGAGGAAAGCCCCTAGGGGTTGGGGTTAGGGGCAGGGTAGGTGTACGCATTAAAACAGCTTATAAAAGAAGCAGCAAGAACTCAAGCTCCCCCTCATTGGAGCCCAAGTGGCCCTGCAGCGAGCAGCGTCTCCAGAAAAGGCACTACAAGGAGAGTTTGGAGAGCTTTTGTTTTTGCTGTTGTTTTTTCCCCCTAATTTATGCTCAAAAAAGTCTGCAGATTCTGTTTGGTCCTGCTCATCATACGCACACACAAACACACACACAAACACACATACACTCCAACAGATGCATACACACACATACACGCACACACTTTTGTTTTTGTGACAAGTGGGGACATTACATAGGTTTCAATTCATTTTATACTGTCCAAACCAAAGATTGTATTGCCCTCACCCCAACTCACCCCTAAACCCAACCATCACAGGAGTCAGTGTGCAGCTTTACTCTCTGCTTAAACTCATTCTCTAGGATTTATAAGCATTTTGAGAAACGAGGACATCACCAATATCCTCATATTTCACCTCCTTTTTGTAATACCTGTGTCATACCCATGTCATTATACAGATTTGTGTCCTGATATGTCACAAAAACACGTACATGCATACACGCATGCATACACACACGCATGCATACACACACACACACATGCATGCACGTATGCATTAATACACACGCAGGCATGCCTACGTACACATGCACGCATACATATGCACACACACACACACATACATATGCATGAAAACAAATACACCCACACACAAACAAATATGCATGCAAATATGCATGCAAACACACACACACACATGCACGCACACGCATGCACAGATGCATACACACACACATGCATGCACACATTCATGCATACACACACACATGCATACACAAACACCCAGGCATGCATACGCACACATACACTTACGCACACGCACACCTACACATGCTTGCAAACACATACACACCCACACAAACAAATATGCAAGCAAACACACATCTACAAACACACATACACACACACACACACGCATGCACACATGCATACACACACGCATGCATACATGCATGCACACACACAAATATGCAAGCAAAAACACACACACACACACACACGCATGCATGCATGCATACACACATGCATACACACACACACCCAAGCGTGCATACTCACATATACACACGCACACAAACGCACACATACACATGCATGCAAACACATACACACCCACACACACAAATATGCATGCATACACACACAATAACGCACGCATACATACACATGCAAACACACACACATACATGCATATGTAACGGAGGCCGGCTAGTGAAGTGCTGTGCAGGTAAACCTCACTCCTCTGTCATGTACAAGTGCTCTAGCGACAGATGCTACAGGTCTTTAGCCTCCTTGTTAAAGCAATCAACTCCCATGTGGAAGGTTGCCTGTTCTATACCAGCTCGGAGCGGGTTGGCTGATGTAGGATGTAGCAGGGGTAACACATACACACACAAATATGCACACATATACAGACATGCACACACACACACACACACACACACACGCGCACACACACACACACGTACACACGTACACACACACACACACACACACACACACACACACACACACACACACACACACACACACACACACACACAGCTTGAGCCAGAGGGAGTTCAGGCGCACGCAAACCTCTCACAGAAGAACAACAGTCTGCTCACGCTTACTCTTTAGTGTCCAGCTCCTCCTCACTCATATGTTCAGGGACTGCAGTGAACAGCTCAGATTTCAGCACAAACTTCCAGAGCTCAGACACACAATAACAGAGAGAGAGAGAGAGAGAGAGAGAGAGAGAGAGAGTGTGTGTGTGTGTGTGTGTGTGTGTGTGTGTGTGTTAATCTCCTGCACCTGTTGAGCTTCACACTGCTCCAGGACTGCTGGCACCTGCACAGAGGTCTCTCTCATGCACACACACGCATACGCACACAGAAACACACACACACACACACACACACACACACACACACACATGACCCCACACTGACCTCTGATCTCACATCACACCTTTGACTCTGCACAATGAAGATGTTTGGCTTTTCTTTCTGCTGTGAGTAAAGTTTTAACGCTCTTCTCAACGTTTCCCTTTGCACAAGTGGACCCTCACAGGAAACCACTGAGAGATCCTCACATCTACAGCTGTACAACACCATAACGATCAATCACACATATTAATGAAGGACTGAGTCTATACAACATGATCGTGTCTGTGTGTGTGTGTGTGTGTGTATGTGCGCGCACGTGTCAGGCAATGTGTGCACGTATGATTAAATGTGTGTGTGTTTGTCTAGAGTCTGTTTGCGACTAGATTGTACAGTATTGTATCTGTGTGTTTGTTACAGCAGGGGTCGGGAACCTTTCTTCAGCGATGAGCCATTTCTGATTTTTTTCAGCAAATGCATTTTTGTAAAGAGCCATTTGGATGTGTATATACTGTTAAAGTCAGAAATATTAGCCCCCTTAATGACTCGCCAACCTGTTTATTTTTCCCCCAATTTCTGTTTAACGGAGAGCAGATTTCTTCAACACTTTTCTAATCATAATAGTGTTAATAGCTCATCTCTAATAACTGATTTATTTTCTCTTCGTCATGATGACAGTAAATAATATTAGACTAGATATTCTTCAAGACACTTCTATACAGCTTAAAGTGACATTTAAAGGCTTCACTAGGGTAATTAGGCAGGTTAAGGTAATTAGGCAAGTTATTGTATAACGATGGTTTGTTCTGGAGACTATTGAAAACATATAGCGTGAAGGGGCTAACCACTGAGCCACCGTGCCGCCATAAGAAATGCATTTCTAGGGATAATAAAGAAAAAGAAATTAAGATCTAATAAACAAACAAAACTTAAAATAAATGATATGAACAATGCAAATACACAAAAGGTTGGAGAGTCAACCAGATTGTGCACATCTTTAAAGTGACATACATTACTCTATAGCCAACACTAAAACCTCATATGTTGAACCAATTAATTACCAATTATCCAAATTATCCTTGATGCTGGCATCATCGATGATGCGTTGTTCAGTGAGGAGCGCTCTCGCTCAGCAAAGTGGAGATTTCTCTAGTTATACTGTATTAGTGGTTTGATATGCAGTCAGATATTTCGCTGAACAGATCCGCCACTTTTGGCGCTCATAAACAATCATAAAGCCCTCGTGCTGCAGGGATGAGGAGGTCTGCTGAAGGTGTGCAGCTGTGGTGCAGTGAAGGGCTGCGTCTTTAATAAACTACGGCAGTTTGGGCTCACTGAACAGTAAGAATGATTAATAAATCCATATCAAACAGTCCCTGAAAAGTCACGTCTCGCTTTCAGTTTCAGGCTTAGGGCACGTTTTGCACTCACACACAAGCACCAAAGCCCAAGTGAACTGCGCTCAGACACAGCTCTTCCAACTGGGCCATAGCCTGATTCAGCGCACTCACACTTCTCAAACGATCCAGGAAAGGGGCCTGAGCACGGTTCGGATAGCATAGTGTGAGTACGCCCTTAGAGCCAACCAGAAGGGCTTCAGTTTTACTAGCATTATACCATGATGTTCACAGTAGTCATGTCAAAGATGTTTACACTGCATGGCTAGCGTTTCATCGCTGCTTTGTTTACACTGCAAGATGGATCGGTGACAGGGACTTTCACATTGCATGACTTTTCAATAGGAAGAATCACCAACAACTTCGTCCAAACTACATCTCACAGCCAAAAACGTTGTATATGTTGTGTTATTACATAACAAGAAAGAAGCCTTTAGTGGGGTTGTGGCTGGAAGGGCATCCGCTGCATAAAAACTTGCTGGATAAGATGGCGGTTCATTCCGCTGTGGCGACCCCAGATGAATAAAGGGACTAAGCCGACAAGAAAATAAATGAATGAATGAAAATAATATTGAAGGAAGACAGCTGGAGAGCCACAGATTATTGGTCAAAGAGCCACATGTGGCTCGAGAGCCATAGGTTCCCACCACTGGTTTGGAGTGTGTGCGACTAATGTGTTTTTTCTAGAGTGTGTTTGGATTTGTATAGTGTGCGTGTCTGATTTTCTCTAGAGTGTGTGTGCATCTCATTAGCCTCATTATAGAGGAAATGATGTAATGATGAGACACGGCACTTTAACAGCTCCTCCTGCTGTTGTCCATGTGCAGGAGAAACACACACACACACACACACACAAACACACACACACACACACACACACACACACACACACACACACACACACACACACACACACACACACCATAAAGCTCTCATTAGTCAGAGTTTAATAGTCCCTCAAATAGAAAGAATCCTGTTAAGCTGCCAGAGCAGACACAGATACCTCATTAACACAGCGTTTACCCTCACATCATCACTGTGCTCTTACTGAACCTGCATCTCTGGACAAAACAGCAGAAAATATCTCGTTCAATACAATGAAAGGGCAGCACTGGCGCAGTGGGTAGCACGTACGTTCGCCTCACAGCAGGAAGGTCACTGTTTCGAGTTCCGTTGTCTGTGTGGAGTTTGCATGTTCTCCCGTGTTGGCGTGGGTTTCCTCCGGGTGCTCCGGTTTCCCCACAGTCCAAACACATGCGCTAAAGGGGAATTGGGTAGGCTAAACTTGTCTGTGGTGTGTGTGAATAAGTGTGTATGGATGTTTCCCAGTGATGGCTTGTGGCTGGAAGGGCATCGGCGGATTCATTCTGCTGTGGTGACCCCTGATTAATAAAGGGAGGAAGCCAAAATGAATGAATGAATACAATGAAAGGACGATTTATTGTCTGAAACGGCTAAATAAGAAGCTTTTTAATTATAGAAATGTTACATAATAATAAAAATAAGGAAAATAATGAATCAACTATGACATGACATTTATTTACAGCTATAAAATGACAACAGTGTTAAACTATTAAATTAATATCAAATTAACTAAATCATTCATTCATTTTCTTTTCATCTTATTCCCTTTATTAATCAGGGATCGCCACTGCGGGATGAACCGACAACTTATCCAGCATATGTTTTACGCAGCGGATGCCCTTCCAGCTGCAACCCAACACCGAGAAACACTCATACACTACGGCCAGTTTAGTTAACCAATAACCCTATTGTGCATGTGTTTGGACTGTGGGGAAAATTTTGATCTAAATTAATCTAGATTAATTCCAAGATTACAGTGAGATTAAACAAATAATATATGCCCACCTATAATTCATACTCATTTATGCTGAACGCTGTGTATATAATTAAAGATACTGTAAACTTATTTCAAAAACTGCACATACATTCAGAAGACACAATATTTCTGACTAATTTTGTTGGATGACTCTTTATGTTTATGATAGGTTGATAGATATATTTTACTCTCTCTCTCTCTTGTGGTCTGGCATTGTTCTTCACAGTGAGAGGTTTGCGTGCGCCTGAACTCCCTCTGGCTCAAGCTGCTCATGTTTACATCTGTATGTGTGTGTGTGATACTCAGTCAGCCACCCCTGAAACCCCAGTGGATAAAACTCAAACTCGTTCGCGCTTAAACCTGAAACTCTTTAAGCAGTTTTCCTCTGTCAATGATTATCTTCTTGTTCATTTTTACTACTAATACAACAGATTTACTACTTTAGAATCACCCTTAGAGATCAAACACTATAATAGTTGTTGTTACCATAGCAATTATAGAATCACCGCAACAGATCAAAAACTATAAAAGTTGTGTTACCATAGCAACTGTAGAATCACCACCACAGGTCAAATAATGTAATAGTTGTGTTACCATAGCAACTATAGAATCACTACAACAGATCACAAACTATAATTGTAATGTTACCATAGCAACTATAAAGTCACTGAAACATATCAAAAACTATAATAGTTGTTACCATAGCAACTATAGAATCACCACCACAGGTCAAACAATGTAATCGTTGTGTTACCATAGCAACTATAGAATCACAACAACAGATTACAAACTATAATTGTCATGTTACCATAGCAACTATAAAGTCACTGAAACATGTCAAATACTATAATAGTTGTGTTACCATAGCAACTATAGAATTACTACAACAGATCAAAATTATGATTGTCATGTTACCATAGCAACTATAGCAACAATGCAACATATCAAAAACAATAATAGTTGTGTTACCATAGCAACTATAGAATCATCACCACAGATCAAACAATGTAATAGTTGTGTTGCCATAGCAACTATAGCATCACCACAACAGATCAAAAACTATAATTGTCATGTTACCATGGCAACTATAGAAACAATGCAACATATCAAAAACTATAATAGTTGTGTTACCATAGCAACTAGAGAATCACCACCACAGGTCAAACAATGTAATAGTCTTGTTACCATATTAACTATAGAATCACCGCAACAGATCACAAACTATAAATGTCATGTTACCATAGCAACTATAGAATCACCGGTACAGATCAGAAGCTGCAATAGTTGTTACCATAGAAACTACAGAATCACAGCAACAGATCAAACACTATAATTGTTGTGTTACCATAGCAACTATAGGATCAACGCTTTACAACTTTACTATATTATTGTTCAAAATCACTGCGGTATTGTCTATAAATGACTATAGTAGTTTTTCAATGCTCATGAATAGTAGAAAGCTCTTTGTTTAGTCCACCTCCATCCACTCTTCTCCTGTCATATTGAATGTTTTGGTATAGTCTTCTGCACCTGCTGACGCTCCTTCAGTGTTTTCATCAGCTTTGTGCCATTTCTCTGATTGAATACAGTGTGTTCTGTCTTTCTGATGCCAACACACAGCTGGACGGAGTCCTGCACATATGGCTTTAATAGAGGCTATACACACACATGCACACGCAAACACGCACACACACACACACACACACACACACACACACACACACACACACACACACACACACACACACACACACACACACACACACACACACACACACACACACACACACACACACACACACACACAGACTCTGATTATTCATTTTGATTAGTATGACTTCATATAAACACACATACAGTATGCCGTCTCTGCTTGAAGCTGCAGGAAACTCTTATTTAAAATAAACTCTATTATTTTTCCTCTACTCTGGAAAATGCAGCTGTCATTTGCATTTGCATATTTGCACTAAGAAATATGGTCTGCCATGCATGGATTTTTTTTTTGTGTTATGCATCATCTAGGGCCTATGAACAAAAACAAGACTACACTACCTCACACAATTCTTGTGGCCTATCCAATTTTTTAGAATAACACAATACTTAGACTTCTAGTTGATGATTTGGTGTCAGTAGTGTCTCTGTGAAAGGTGAAGGCCTCTAGATTTTGTTTATTTGAGCTCAATTAAATCTGATCATGTCTTGATGTTGACTGATTTGATGAGGACAGTGCGCTCTGACTCTGCTCAGACTAAAGTCTCATCACTGAACAGAAATAATGTCCAGTATAGAATATAAAGTCCTGCTGCAGTGGAGACAGAATGAATATTGTGTCTGACTCCATCATGAGCTTGGAGGACTGCATCCATACATCTCTGACATGACTCACATCACTGATTAATAAAGTCATCTGGAATGAAGAAGAAAGAGTTCAGCAGGATCCCAGAGTTCATCAAGAGTCTTTGTGTTCATCTTCAACGCTTCCTCCTTCATCATGTTCATGTCTGGTGACTGGGCTGGCCAATCCTGGATCAGCTCTGCTTTCAGGAGCTTTGATGTGGAGGCTGAAGTATGAGGAGCGCTATCCTGCTGGAGAATTGTCCCTCTCCTGTGGTTTGTAATGTAATGGGCAGCACAGATGTCTTGATACCTCAGGCTGTTGATGTTGCAGATCTCTCGCACGCCCCCATACTGAATGAACACCAAACCATGATGTCTCCTTCACCAAACTTGACTGGTTTCTGTGAGTATCTTGGTCCATGCTGGTTCCAGTAGGTCTTCTGCAGTATTGGTGATGATTGGGATGCAGATCAACAGATGATCCAGCAGGAAGATCCACCTTCTGACACTTTTACACATCATCAACTAAAAGTCCAGTTATTATTTGTTGCAACCACAGCTTGCATTAAAAATGAAATTGCTGCATTAAATTGACTTGTTTCTTTATGTTTTCCATAACATTAACATAACCAATATGTTTGTTAAACTTAATGTAAGTGTTTGTTTGTTGTCATCTGATCAGTGTACAGCACAGTAATATTGTAGTAGCCGTGTTTTACCATGTTTTCATCATCAATCTCCTTCACAGCAGGGCATCGGCTCTTTTTCCACTGCATGAACTGAAGAAGATAGAGGAAGAGTGTTTTTTTCATTAACACAGTCTCACACACACAGGTCACTCCTGCAGTGTTTAATCTCTCCTTTACTAGTTGCACAGCTTGATTAAGCAGCCGCTGTTTCACGTGATGTGGATAAAAGCATCACATGATCAGACCTGAGAGTCAGCCAAACACAAAACAAACGTTCTACTGCATCTTTTCAAAACCAAACATTGAAACATCAATTAGTTTCACTTTTTTGGACAAGTAATAAGGCAGTGCGACATCCCAGCAGACACACAACATCAGAAGATGAAAATATTAGGTTAGATTTCGATCGCCAGCGTCTGAGGACAACGTTATTTTGACGTCCAATAATGAAGTCAAATGATGTTGATATTAAGTTGATTTTAGGTTGTGTTGGAAAGTGGCCAAAATCCAATGTCGAGCCAACATCTTAAACCAACGTCATATTGAGGTCAAACACTATAATTGACATTAAAGACTATAATTGTCATGTTACCATAGCAACTATAGAATCCCCGCAATGGATCAAAAACAATAATTGTCATGTTACCATAGCAACTATAGAATCATAGCAACAGACCAAAAACTATAATTGTCGTGTTACCATAGCAACTATAGAATCATAGCAACAGACCAAAAACTATAATTGTCGTGTTACCATAGCAACTATAGAATCATAGCAACAGACCAAAAACTATAATTGTCGTGTTACCATAGCAACTATAGAATCACCACAACAGATCACAAACTACAATTTTCGTGTTACCATAGCAACTGTAAAATCACCACAGCAGATCAATATCTATTATAGTTTTGTTACCATGTCAACTATAGAATCACCGCAACAGATCAAAAAGGATATTGTCGTGTTACCATAGCAACTATAGAATAACCACAACAGATTAAAATACTTTCCGTTGAATTATGTTGAATGGTCACGAATACTAGAAAGCTCTTTTTTTTTTAGCCCAATGTCAATCTGACATCATGTTGACGTCATGTGCTGGGAAATAAGGCTTATGGTAGTTTTTTTCTCCATTTTGAGGGCAGTTTGTTTTTTTGTTTATTTATTTATGTCAGTGTTTTCAGTATACAAAGGTTTTTGCATGTCATGTCCGTGTAGGTGGCTTGAAGGCAATAAAGAAATGATCCAGAAGATTCAGCTTCACTTCTCAGGAATTTATTACACTTAAAATATGAATTTAAAAAGCAATTATTTTGAATCACTACTAATTTCAACATTAAGAAATCCTACAGTGCTTGTTTATTTGTATGAGAGTGTATATATTATATATATATTATATATAAATATATTATACTTTACTTTTGCAGAAGCTTGTTTTGCTACATAATTAAAAAAAAAGTTAATTGCAACTAATTTTAATTATTGCTTTTTTCAATCTATACATTTTATTTGTATATGTGCCAGGAAAGGTTTTGTGCTATAAATTAATGAAATTTATTAGTAAATAAATTAATGACTTGATAAATAAATGAAAAAATTAAAAAACGAATAAGTAAATAAATAAATAAATAAATAAATAAATAAATGAATAAATAAATAAATAAATAAATAAGTTAATAATAAATAGATTAATAAATAAGTTAATAATAAATAAAATGAATAAATAAATGAATAAATAAATAAATGAATAAATAAGTTAATAATGATAGATAAATGAATAAATGAATAAATAAGTTTATAATAAATAAATGAATAAATAAGTTAATAATAAATGAATGAATAAATAAATAAATAAATAAATAAATAAATAAATAAGTAAATAAATAAATAAATAAATAAATAAATAAATATATATATATATATATATATATATATATATATATATATATATATATATATATATATATATATATATATATATATATATATATATATATATATATAAACAAACATTGAGTTGAATAAACCTGCAATTGAAAAAAAAATAATTATGTTGTGATTCTAAGAAATAAAATTTAAACTGAAAGATGTACTTAAAATTTTCCCCTCATTTCTCTTTGTTGCTGTCTTTAGGTGTTGTCTATGTTGGCATCTGGCTGTGGTTTGAAACAAAGCCACAGTTTCAGCACACACAGCTGCTGTAATGATGACTTCCAGATGCACAGAGCTGTGTGTGTGTGTGTGTGTGTGTGTGTGTGTGTGTGTGTGTGTGTGTGTGTGTGTGTGTGTGTGTGTGTGTGTGTGTGTGTGTGTGTGTGTGAGATAAGATCAACCCTGGCTGAGATCCTGACACTCGCACAGCAATCCTTCACTTCGCTACAGCACTGTTATTTCTTAAGCATAAGACAAATCGAAAAATATTTATTTCAGATATTAGTGACTGCAAAATATCTAAACAATAACAATACACAAATGCACTTCATTAAACACGTATACATATACCTCACCTACATACTGTATAACTGCAGGTTAACTATGTTTATATATAATAACTTTAACTGTTAAAAGCTATTAGTTACTAATTAGTTTTGTAATTAGGCAATTAGTTCTGCGCTTTAGACTTTGCACCTAGATCGTTAAACTAGAGCCCATAAAGTCCACCATGTAAATAGCAACCACGCCATGCAGCATTTTAGGTAAAGTTTATTCATAAAATAATTTGAAAAGTGGGATTTTGACGTGTTCCCCAGTTTGTACATGGGCTACAGCAGCTGTGAGATTTCACTGCTCATTTGTTTATAGACCTTTTTCATGGCTGCTGCATGCAGGGCACCATAGCGACCAGCGTCATCCGGTAGAATGCTAAAAACTTCTGTTTACAGCGTGTACAACTGGTAATTTGCGCTCCGAAAATGGGTTTCAATAACGTTTTTAATGGATAACAGAGTGTTTTTGTGACACACAACTTAGAAATGTGTCTGTTAAAGCCGTTATAATCTGTCACATGTGGTTCAAGCGCGTCAGTAATACGGGAAAAACGTTCTCCTAGTTCACGTGTCTGCCGTCAGAAATACTGTGTGTGTGTGTTCCCGGCCTGTCAGCTGTTAGCTCAGCGGCTCTTTAACACACACACACACACACACACACACACACACACACACACACACACACACACACACACACACACACACACACAGAGAGAGAGAGAGAGAGAGAGAGAGAGAGAGAGAGAGAGAAATGCAGAGAAAATGCAGTGTTATCTGGCCCTGAAGAGACAATATACTCTGGCAGACTACCTTCACACAGTGACAGATAAAGGTCTGAGGAACACCCTGAGCAGATACAGACTCAGCGGACACCAGCTGGCTATAGAGACGGGCCGGCACAGACAAACATGGCTGCCGGTGGATGCGCGGCTGTGCCCACACTGCCCTCAGCAGCCGATTGAAACAGAACTGCACTTCCTTATGGAGTGCACAAAATACTCAGAGATCCGGGAGAAGTTCTACCCGAAACTCACACACAAAAACTTTGAGTCCCTGCCAAACAATGAGAAACTGCCCATCCTACTGGGGGAGTGTGTGCTGCTGTGTGATAGCAGCTCAGGCCCCGTTTACACTAGTGCGTTTTAGTTTGAAAACGCATAAGTTTTGCTACGGTTACGCCATCCGTCCACACTACGCCGGAGTTCTCGAGCGCCGAAAACGGAGCTTTTCGAAAACGCTGGAGAGGCCGTTTTCATTCTGAAACGCTGCTGCTCCGTCTCAGTGTGGATGATGGAAAACGGAGACATCTGAAAACGGAGGCGGGGCTGCAAACGTTCGCCTCTCTGATTGGGGCTTTTTCTGAATATTAAGTAGCCTAACACACACAGTTCAGTCTCGCATCCTCTTCTTGTAAGTTCAGACCTCGCAAGTTTGATCAAGGCTGCAGTCTCCCCCTTCTCAGTTTGATATGGAAAACATATCGAGGACACGGGTAAATCTTCAAAGGGAACAGTGTACTTTATAACTTCATTCACATCACCCTGCCTACGTTGTTTCACTTTCTCAACAATAAAATGTAAACATGATTTAAGGAACTGCATATTTCCTTTTTAATATTAGCAACTTAACAGACAGCAGAAATGTTGAGGCGTCGTGCTGCATATATGAGCGTCATCTTCACTGTGTGGATATTTATAACAAAACAGAGCCGATAACAACTGCCTCCTTTCAATTTCAGTGAAAATACGAAACACACCCTCTCTTCTGCTGAATATCAGTTTTAATAATCGATAATTATAAAAGTATAACATACAATAAGTTTATACATTGTAGGAAATAAAGGCAAGCGATCAGTCAATGTACCTGGATTAATCATTAACTTATCTTTGCGCTTAACCAAAACATGTTACCCGTGAACAAGTAACTTAATAGATTCCAATGACCAAAGTCAGGGAATATGTCGTTAGATAAAGACAACAAGATGAATGAAATATCACGTTTAGCAAATATAGTGAGATTAGATCCAGCGGGAGATGCTTGATGAGAAGTCCGACAAGCACATCTCTCATCTGTGTAGAAATGCTGGAGCGCTTGCCCGAGAGTGTGTGTGTGTGTGGTCACCTGATGTGCGTTTTCAGCGTTTTGGTGTGGACGGAGAGCAGTTCAGAAACGCTGGGTAAAACGCGAGTGTGGACGCGGATCGTTTTCATTCTACAACGCCGTTTTAAAACTAAAACGCACTAGTGTAAACGGGGCCTCAGTTTGTGCACTCCTGCCACCGTCTGAGGAACCCACAATGATCCGCTCCACTGTCTCCAACACACAACACAGGAACTCTTTACTCGTGGACTTACTGTTTATATTATTGTCACCACTTTTATCCTGTTTCACAAATTACCATTAATCTATTTTTATTTTTATTAATATTTTTAGTCTTACTGATACATTGTTATTTTTATTAATCTATTTTAATTTTTTTTACATTTCTTTTCTTTATTTCTATATTATATTTTATGTTCATATGTGTTTGCACTACTGCCCTTTTTGCACTGTCTTGTCTGTAGGCAGCGACGCTGCACTGCTTTGGCAATACGAATGTACTGCTATTTGTCATGCCAATAAAGCACCTGAAATGTGAAAAATGTGAGAGAGAGAGAGAGAGAGAGAGAGAGAGAGAGAGAGAGAGAGAGCAAACCAGAGTACTGGCATGAAACTTAACAGGTATGAAAGTCGTGCAACTTACAAAAATGAGCAATAAAAGTCTGTTATTGATCCTCTGCTGCTGATTTGCTGTTCATTCTAATCGCGAGCCGTTTGTGTTTTATTTGGTGTGTTGTTTTCACCACGGTTTGTGTTTTTCTGTCATTTGGAAATGACACTAGCCTATATTTCACTTTGTCACAGTTATTAAATCAGTGTGTCAGTGGCACAGTACAGGCTACATGTGTGTGTGTGTCAAACATTTTGGTGAACTACATTAGTTTGGGCTGGTTATATATTTGAAATAAAGAGGAAATGTTGACTTTAGCGATGACGAGGCTTCATTTAAACTGCAGAAGATGCCGTCTGACAACGAGGGGAAAACGCCTCACAGCAGCTGTTTTCCATCCTATTAGATTGCATTTCTGTAAATGATCAGTCCAGGAGATGCTGCTGATGGACAACAGTATCAGTTCAGAGAGGATAAAAGCAGGTAAAATAGATGAAAACTATCGTTTCAAAGCTGTCCAAATGTGACTGTTCACACGCATCAGCTGCCGACCGGAAGTTCTTCGCATTCTCATTGCGCATACACGCAAAGCATCATGGGTAATTTTGCGTTCCAGGAAAAAGGTCTATACAATCCTCTAGGAACTACTGTACTTTTCTTGGCTTTTACGAAAAACAAAATGAGTATTGCAATAAATTGTTTTTATTTTTTTCTCTTTAACCTCTTACTGTTCCTATTGTCTATAGAATAAAAAACACACGTCAAGCCATGAGAACCGAACCGAAAAAATAAAAAACGTTAAAAAACTGAGGTAAGTATTGAACTGTGAGCTAACTGTAATGTTGCATCCCTAGTAGATATATAACATGAGATACTTTCTTTGTTTACCAAACACATGAATATAACTAGGGGTCCGTTCTTCGTACGTGGATTACTCAGTTAGCTGGATTTGGATATTGACGATTTGACACGATCCAGGATCGTTTCGTTCTTCAAAGCTGATCCGAGAGTTGTTGTCATGGCAACAGATCTGCTAGGTCAAACCTGATCGGGAGCAGGTTCAAATCATATAAACAGGATTAGATCGGCTCAGTTCAAGCAAAGATAATACAGAAAGTATGTACAGAGTTCTGATATTTTCTTACAGTAAAAGTTATATACACTTGGGAAAATAATAAATATTTTTTAACTATATATATATTTATATATTTATATTTATATATATATAAAGTTATAGTCATTAATAAAATAAATAAAGTTATACATATTAATAAAACTTATGCAATCTGCACCCTCGAAATGAAAATACAAAGACTGCCACCTGGTGGTGCAAAGAGAAAACTTATTGATATGAACTTTTTAGATCGCTTTAGTACAAATTGTGTATAATAAAAATGCACAATATGTGACTTTTTTAAAAAGCAATAATACATTTATGCAGTCATAAACATGTTTTGACAGTTAATATGTCAGTGATTTGATGCTTCACAAAAGTTGCAGACGCCTTTGCCAATATGCTTTTGTAAACAACCAGTTATTCCATAAAGCGATTAAAAAAACGGCTACTATAATAAAGAAACTATTTTCTAAATGTAGAACTAAATACACTGATATGCATTGAAATACATGATGAATACTCTTGACACATGAAAGTGTAAAGCCTGCAGTTCACAACATATGTGGAAAGTTATTGCGTGTCATATTTAACAAACCGTCGACTGCTAATTTGATGTGATTTTGCTCACATGGATATTTGAATATTAATCAGATGATGTCATTACGCTGCTGTTTCGTCAGCCAATCGTTGCATTGCTGATCATGATTTCGAGGATCGATAGATCTGTCCTTCACAACACACGCAGCGATCTCAGATCAGTTCATCCAGACATTCTAATCTGATTCACGAACTCGTTTGAAGAACCAAATTAGCGAGAGATCAGTTATCAAGATTAAAAGATCCAGGATCGGCAAAATCATCTTAGATCATTTAAGCGAGGTATGAAGAACGGACCCCAGATTTGCACTGTAAACCTAAAATAAAAGTTAAGGTTATTATTATTATTATTATTATTATTACTTTAGTTTAATTGTTATAGTCTGAATTCATTCCACCTAAATCTGCAGATTTTGTACAAAATTTTGCACTTACTCAGCAAAAAACTGTCCACGGTAAAATAACACTGTGTTTATAAATGTTCCACTTTTAGTTCAACACATTTCCATGCATGCCTGAGCACGCACGCACACACTTATGCACACTCGCTCTCTCTCTCACACACACACACACACAGACACACACTTTCAGCTGTTGGTGTGTCTCTAGTATCAATGGGGCCCCGGGGCCGCAGTCGTCCCTCATCTCCCACTGGGAGCCGGATTAAGGTCCTTCAACAAACCCGGGGCCTCCTTAAGTGATTCTACACCGCAGGCACTGAGTGTGTGTGTTTGTGTGTGTGTGTGTCTGCACATCCAAACAGTGTAAGTGTGCAGCGTCTGGATATGAGCCAGTGAAGCTGATTCTGTCATCATTCACTCACCCTGCTGTTGTTTCAAACTCGTATCACTTTCTGTCTTCTGGGATACACAGCAGACGTTTCGCAGAATGTTCACGCTACTTCTTTCAAAGTGGACGGTGATGTTGAGAGCAAAACTGCAAAACAAAACAGATTAACATGCTTTAAAGGTGCTGTAAGTCCTTTTTAGACTCTTCTAAATCATAACCAAACCATGATATATTTAAGAAACCAATTAATTAAATAAATAAATAAGGGGTGACACAGTGGCGCAATGGGTAGCACTGTGGCCTCACAGCAAGAAGGTTGCTGGTTCAAGTCCTGGCTGGGTCAGTTGGTGTTTCTTCGTGGAGTTTGCATGTTCTCCCCGTTTTGGCGTGGGTTTCCTCCGGGTGCTCCGGTTTCCCCAACAGTCTAAACACATGCGCTATAGGGGAACTGATGAGCTAAATTAGCCGTAGTGTATGAGTGTGTGTGTGAATGAGTGTGTATGGGTGTTTCCCAGTACTGGGTTGGGGCTGGAGGGGAATCTGCAGAGTAAATCACATGCTGGATAAGTTGGCGGTTCATTCCGCTGTGTACACCCCTGATGAATAATGATTCTGCTTTGAGAATGTGTTTTAGAATCTCTGTCTTTGCTTTGATCTCTGTAGCTCCGCCCACTGGGAGTTTAGCCAGTTATATTCAACACAGACTCATTGTGGATATGTACCTCCGTATACATTTCTGGAGAGTGTGAAATGTGTTGCCAGAGGTATACGTATAGCTGCGTTTTGTCTTTAATATGAACTGTACGGGGTGGTTTGATGCCACAGATGGCTTTTGTTTCTGTTTATTTCCGTGCTACCAGCTGACCACTTACCTCCATGTTGACGGCTTTTCCGCTGTTACCAGATTGGCCAGGTGCTCGCCACGTATGTTGGTGGACTTGAGACGCAGAGTGGAGTTGACGGCGATGACAGAGTTTAAGTCCGGTGAAGAACAGTTCCAGAAAGCAGGTAAGACAAAAGGCAAAAAATAAAACACACAAGTAAATAACAGGGTGAGAGTGTGGGAAGATCTGAAAACGTGGTAAAAATCCGGAGGCCGTGAGGACTTTACTTTTTTTGGATTGCTTTGAAAACACTGTCAGTTGGGTTTAGGGAAGGAGGATCAGTCAGTCAGTCAGTCGACAGCGGCCTCTGGTGGATTTACATGAGAACAGCATGCGAGAGAAATTTGAGATCTGACAAAGCGGACACAGCGCCCTCTGGTGGATTTGCAAACCAAAACCTGCAAAAAAACGCATCAGATAAACACACAGCTAAAGTAGTTCTGGCAAGTTTTGAGTGCATTACAGCTCCATATTACTCCACTGAAGGATTAGAGTTATTTCACAGCTACAACAGTCAAATACTTGATTCTGATTGGCTGATGATCATTCTAAGGTGTTTGGTTATTGTCAGATTAATGCACAGTCAAACTAGTTCCGGCAAGTTTTGAGAGCCTTACAGTTTCATATTACTCCGCTGAAGGATTAGTGTTTTCTTCACAGCTACAACAGTCAAATACTCGATTCTGATTGGGTAATGATCATATTAAGGTGTTTAGTTATTGTCAGATTAATGCACAGACAAAGTAGTTCCGGACGGTTCAGAGCGCACTACAGCTTCAAATCACTTCACTGAATGATAAGAGTTGTTTAACAGCTACAACAGTCAAATACTCGATTCTGATTGGCTGATCATTCTAAGGTCTATGGTTATTGTCAGATTATTGCACAGATAAAGTAGTTCCGGCAGTTTTAGAGCGCATTACAGCTTCATATCACTAAGCTGAATGATTAGAGTTATTTCACAGCTACAACAGTCAAATACTCGATTCTGATTGGCTGATCATTCTAAGGTCTTTGGTTATTGTCAGATAAAGACACAGATCAAGTAGTTCCGGCAGGTTTAGAGCTTTCACAGCTACAACAATCAAATACTCAAATCTGATTGGCTTATGATCATTCTAAGGTGTTTGGTTATTGTCAGATTAATGCACAGATAAAGTAGTTCCGGCAGGTTTAGAGTGCACTACAGCTGCATATCACTACGCTGAATGATTAGAGTTATTTCACAGCTACAAAAGTCAAATACTCGATTCTGATTGGCTGAAGATCATTCTAAGGTCTTTGGTTATTGTCAGATAAAGACACAGATAAAGTAGTTCCGGCAGGTTTAGAGCTTTCACAGCTACAACAGTCAAACAGTCGATTCTGATTGGCTGATGATCATTCTAAGGCGTTTGGTTATTGTCAGATTAACGCGCAAATAAAGTAGTTCCAGCAGGTTTAGAGCACATTACAGCTTCATATCACTACACTGAATGATTTAAGTTATTTCACAGCTACAACAGTCAAATAGTCGATTCTGATTGGCTGATGATCATTCTAAGGCGTTTGGTTATTGTCAGATTAACACGCAAATAAAGTAGTTCCAGCAGGTTTAGAGCACATTACAGCTTCATATCACTACACTGAATGATTTAAGTTATTTCACAGCTACAACAGTCAAATAGTCGATTCTGATTGGCTGATGATCATTCTAAGGCGTTTGGTTATTGTCAGATTAACGCGCAAATAAAGTAGTTCCAGCAGGTTTAGAGCACATTACAGCTTCATATCACTACACTGAATGATTTAAGTTATTTCACAGCTACAACAGTCAAAGACTCGATTCTGATTGGCTGATTATCATTCTAAGGTGTTTGATTATTGTCAGATTAACGCGCAAATAAAGTAGTTCCTGCAGGTTTGAGCTTTCACAGCTACAACAGTTAAATACTCAAATCTGATTGGCTGATCATTCTAAGGTGTTTGGCTATTGTCAGATTAACGCACAGATAAAGTAGTTCTGGCATGTTTTGAGCACATTACAGCTCCATATCACTCCGCAGAATGATTGGAGTTATTTTACAGCTACAACAGTCAGAAATTACATCAAGACACAACAGAAGGCTTTGGAGGAGATGTTGGGGAACGGTAAGTTATTAAAAAATAATGTTTTTTTTTTAATAACTCACCATTCCGGGGGGTCATTTTTATAAAATAATACATTATTTTTTAAAATTTTAATAACTGCCAATCTTCCCAAAATTTACTAATGCATTGTTAACATCCAAATACATGCTTGTTAACATTACCTAAAGCACCGTGACTTAACATGTACAGTATGACTGTATTTTCATTGACTAACATGAACAAAAACTGTAATAAATGAATCGTTCAATGTTTGTTCATGCTAGTAAATGCATTAACTAATACAACCTTACTGTAAAGTGTCTCCATTATTCCATACATATTGTACTGCTACCATTAAATTAAAATACATTTTTGACAAACTACTGGTATGGTTAATGTTTCTAAGAACTGCAATAACAGTACTTTTCAGTAAGAAGAGTAAGAAGTCTTGCTTTCTCTCTATACACATGCTGAAATATTGATTTACTGTCTTTCCCTGCTTTTGCGATCTCTTTTATTGAAAGGCCTTAATAAAAAATGATCTTAGCTACAGTCCACTTGCTCTGCGTGACAGATTTCGTGTTTTCTAAGCTCATCTGATGCTTTATGAGAGAAACAGACGGTATGTTCTGCTCCTCTGTTGCTGCTCTTTAGTCTAATATGATTAATGCTCATATCTGAGTCTTATCAGCTACTTTTATGATGCTTTTCTGCAGTTTGACAGCTCTTGCGGATCATATATTCACTGAGGAAAGAGAAAAGTGTAAACATTGACTGAATGCCCTTTAAATAACTACACAAGATCCAGAAAAACAAATAGTTCTCAGTGTTCAGCGTCTCTTTCATTTATATCTTGTGTGTATATCGCAGGACAGTGAGGGAAAAACTACAAGACGAGAGCGAAACCAAAGCCTCGACGCACCCGTGAAATAAAACGCTTATTAATCTGTAATCTGAACACACTGCTTTGGCTCAAACTCACATTACAGTTTAATCCACAATCATATATTACACACTGAGGCCATCGCTCAACACCTCAACACCACAGATAGAGTTACACACACACACACACACACACACACACACACACGCACACACACACACACACACACACACACACACACACACACACACACACACACAAAATTATGGAATCACTATAGTTGTTTAGTTACCACCATAGCAACTGTAGAATCACCACAAAAGATCAATTACTATAGTTATTTTGTTACCATGGCAACTGTAGAATCACTACAACAGATCAATCGCTATAGTTGTTGTGTTACCATAGCAACTGTGTAATTGCCACAACAGAGTCATTCATATAGTTGTTTTGTTACCATAGCAACTATAGAATCAACACAATCAATGAATTACTATAGTTGTTTTGTTACCATAGCAACTATAGAATCAACACAATCAATGAATTACTATAGTTGTTTTGTTATCATAGCAACTGTGGAATCACCACAACAGTTATTACTACAGTTGTTGTGTTACCATAGCAACTGTAGAACCAACACAACAGTCATTACCATAGTTGTTTTTTTACCATAGTGATTGTAGTATAACCGCAAAAGATCAATTACTATAGTTATTTTGTTACCATGGCAACTGTAGAATCACTACAACAGATCAATCGCTATAGTTGTTGTGTTACCATAGCAACTGTGGATTCGCCACAACAGTCATTCATATAGTTGTTTTGTTACTATAGCAACTGTGGAATCACCACAACAGTCATTACTATAGCTGTTGTGTTACCATAGCAACTGTAGAATCACCACATCAGTCATTACCATTGTTTTGTTACCATAGCAACTGTAGAATCACCACAACAGTCATTACTATAGTTGTTGTGTTACCATAGCAACTGTAGATTCAACACAACAGTCATTACCATAGTTGTTTTGTTACCATAGTGACTGTGGTATCACCACAAAAGATCAATTACTATAGTTGTTTTGTTACCATGGCAACTGTAGAATCACTACAACAGATCAATCGCTATAGTTGTTTTGTTACCATAGCAACTGTGGAATCGCCACAACAGAGTCATTCATATAGTTGTTTTGTTACTATAGCAACTATAGAATCAACACAATCAATGAATTACTATAGCTGTTTTGTTACCATAGCAACTGTGGAATCACCACAACAGTTATTACTACAGTTGTTGTGTTACCATAGCAACTGTAGAACCAACACAACAGTCATTACCATAGTTGTTTTGTTACCATAGTGATTGTAGTATAACCGCAAAAGATCAATTACTATAGTTATTTTGTTACCATGGCAACTGTAGAATCACTACAACAGATCAATCGCTATAGTTGTTGTGTTACCATAGCAACTGTGGATTCGCCACAACAGTCATTCATATAGTTGTTTTGTTACTGTAGCAATTATAGAATCAACACAATCAACGAACTACTGTAGTTGTTTTGTTACCATAGCAACTGTGGGATCACCACAACAGTCATTACTATAGCTGTTGTGTTACCATAGCAACTGTAAAATCACCACAACAGTCATTACTATAGTTGTTGTGTTATCGTAGCAACTGTAGAATCACCACAACAGTCATTACTATAGTTGTTGTGTTACCATAGCAACTGTGTAATTGCCACAACAGAGTCATTCATATAGTTGTTTTGTTACTATAGCAATTATAGAATCAACACAATCAACGAACTACTGTAGTTGTTTTGTTACCATAGCAACTGTGGGATCACCACAACAGTCATTACTATAGCTGTTGTGTTACCATAGCAACTGTAAAATCACCACAACAGTCATTACTATAGTTGTTGTGTTACCATAGCAACTGTAGATTCAACACAACAGTCATTACCATAGTTGTTTTGTTACCATAGTGACTGTGGTATCACCACAAAAGATCAATTACTATAGTTGTTTTGTTACCGTGGCAACTGTAGAATCACTACAACAGATCAATCGCTATAGTTGTTTTGTTACCATAGCAACTGTGGAATCGCCACAACAGAGTCATTCATATAGCTGTTTTGTTACCATAGCAACTATAGAATCAACACAATCAATGAATTACTATAGCTGTTTTGTTACCATAGCAACTGTGGAATCACCACAACAGATAAATCCCTAGTTGTTGTGTTACCATATCAACTGTATAATCACCACAAAAGAGTTGTTACTATAGTTGTTTTGTTACCATAGCAACTGTAGAATCGCCACAACAGTCATTCATGTAGTTGTTTTGTTACTATAGCAACCATAGAATTAACACAACCAATTAACTACTATAGTTGTTTTGTTACCAAAGCAGCTGTGGAATCACCACAACAGATCAATCGCTATAGTTGCTTTGTTACCATAGCAACTATAGAATCACCACAAAGGTTTATTACTATAGTCCTTTGTTACCATAGCAACTATAGGATCACATATTAGGTTTAGTACTTTACTATAGTTTATGTCAGCAACACTACTATAAGATACTATAGTATTTTGTCATGTTGATGAGCTGCTGTAGTTTGAGCTCATCATGAGACGCTGTTGACTTTAGTGAGGGTCAAGCACACACTGAACACACAAACCTTCAGCACAGGAGGCTTCTGTCTTAAACTCAATGAAGACTCTCGTCTGCGGCTCCTCATTGTCCAGTGCTGGACACCGGTCATCATGTGACTCGCTCTGCATGCTGGGAGAAGCGCATGACAGGATGAGGAGCTCCATTGTTCATCTGCACAGACTGGAGCTGAACTGAAAAACATAGATAATACGCTAAAATTATTTCTCATAGTTGACAATAAAACCTTTAATAAAAAGAAAAATACATATTTATATTGGCAGCACGGTGGCGCAGTGTGTAGCACGCTCGCCTCAAATCAAAAAGGTCGCTGGTTTGAGTCCCGGCTGGGTCAGTTGGTGTTTCTGTGTGGAGTTGGCATGTTCTCCCCGTGTTAGTGTGGGTTTCCTGTGGGTGCTCTGGTTTCCCCCACAGTCCAAACACATGCGCTATAGGGGAATTGGGTTATGCCAGTTCATAAGACTGCCATGCAGTTTAGACGGGTCAAAAGGTCAATGCCAGTTCATAAGAGCTCAGGTGCTGTAGTGTATGTGCTGATGCTGGTTATGCTGAAACTCACTGTGGCTTGGGTGAAGTGTTAAAGAAAGGTTTCTCACCATCCCGTGTGTGTATGCGTGTGTGCTTCGCAGAGACGCAGAAGAACAGCTGCTGAAACCACAAACAGAGAGGATGAACACCTGCGACACACACACACACACACACATAAACACACTTTATGGCCTTTTCCCATATGTTTCTGCTGTACAATGTATAATCTCATCTCTGTATAAATCAAACCCAATCCTCAGGAAAATATCTGCATTTGCACATTTTCTAAATGCTTAATTTTGTCTGATTTATAAGCATGTTCACCCATGGTTTACTTCAATTTAGGTCCCCATGGTGGCACAGGTCTCCATGTGCATTCAGGATGTAAAAACAAGTACACTACAAAGACAAATTTATATATATAGTATCATTTGTAGGGGATCAACAATATGTATAAACAAGACAAGAATGGGTGCTGTTCAATAGTTTAAGGACAACTTTGATGAAAGGTTTTGATCCACTTCAAATGTTGACTGCATTTGTTTTTCACATGCAATCTGCAAGTCCAAAGAATATCTTTAAAATCTTTGCTTTTAAATAAAAGAAGATAAAAAGATAAAGATAAATAAAAAATAAGAAAATAAATAATTAAGTAAATAAGTAGATAAAAAAATTAATAAATAAGCAAATACATAAATAAGTAATCAAGTGAATAAATACACAAATAAAAAATTTAATAAATAAGTAAATAAATAAAAAATACATAAATAAAAAAGTAAATAAATGAATAAATAAGTAAATAAACAGATAAAGAAGTAAATAAATTTGAAAAATTATTAATTAAATTAAAAATACATAAATTAATGAATAAATAAATTTAATAAATAAATAAACAAATAAGTAAAATAATAAATTAATAAAAACAAATGAATAAAAATAAATACATGAATAATTAATAACAAATAACAAATAACAAATTAATTAAATAGTGAGTAAATGAATAAATAAATAGTTAAATAAATAAAAGTAAATACATAAATAAACTAATAAATAAATAAGTAAATAAAGAAATATATACTTTCTCAGAGATGGGTTGCGGCTGCAAGGGCATCCGCTGCGTAAAAACTTGCTGGATAAGTTGGCGGTTCATTCCGCTGTGGCGACCCCGGATTAATAAAGGGACTAAGCCGACAAGAAAATGAATGAATGAATAAATATATACATAAATAAATAAATTAATTAATTAATAAACAAATAAAAATACCTAGATAAATAAGTGAATAAATAAATAAACAAACAAACAAATAAACAAATAAGTAAAATTATTAAAAAGTAAATAAATAATTAAATAAATGAATAAGTAAATAAATAAACAAACTAATTGGTAAACATAAAGTAAATAATCAAAAATAAATAAATAACTAAATAAACAATTAAATTAATTAATTAAATTATAAGTAAATAAATGAACAAGTAAACAAATAAAGAAGTGAATAAATAAATAAATAAGTAAAAAAGTAAAGAAATAGTGTATACATAGACAAACAAACAAATAAACAAATAATTAAATAAAAAAAATAATAATAAAAAATAATAATAATAAATAAATAAATAAATAAATAAATAAATAAATAAATAAATAAATAAATAAATAAATAAATAAATAAATAAATAAATAAATAAATAAATAAATAAATAAACTCTTTATTGGTTTCAAATCTGTTTGAGTTTCTTTCTCAGCTATTGGCTTCCATTGTATTTTCATTTCTATAAATGTCAATGGATGTTTTTTTTTCCAGCAATTTTTTAGAAAATTTTTTTGTGTTCAACAGAAGGAGGAAACTCATAAAAGTAAACCAGTAAAGTAAGTAGATGGTGTATAAAATTTTTTTTTAGATGAACTGTGCCTTTAAGAGAACTAAAGCTGAAACACTCATAAAACAGGCCGTATCTCTGTGTGTTTCAGAGGAAATCTGTCTGCAGAAGGCTGAGTGTGTCACGTATCATCAATGAAGAACATTTTTAAAGCCACAGGCGTGTGTGTGTGTGTATACGCATGTGTGTGTGTGTGTGTGTGTGGACGTGCATTTTCATTGATTGTGAAGACAGATCAATTACTGCATCAGCCTGAGGGGGTCTGTAATTAAACCTCATCACAGCAGACAGAATCACACCGGCCCATTCAAACCGTGATCTCCAAAATACTGCATTAAAGGGACAGTTCACCCAAAAACATTCTGGCATCATTTACTTGTTTGAGTTTCTCCTCCTGAAATATATAAACGAGATGCGTGAAGCACATTCATGTATCGAACCGCTAAGTGATGCACTGAGTGCAGGGTATATACAGAACTTCTTGAGTTGAATTTAATACCTTTTACTACCTTTTTTAATACCTTCAAAAAAACATTAATACCAGCACGACTTGCACGAGCTGCAACTGTAGTGGCATAAATACAATATATTTCCAAATGGAATAACATATTGCAGATAACACATTTAAATAAAGCAGAGGTCTTTAAATCTTGCGTCCTCCAGCCTGAGGTCCGAAAATTAGCATTTCCCCATGTTTTAATTTAATTACTGAATCAAAAGCAAGCTCGCCTATATGGTTGGTAGCAAGCCAGCCGGGTACCCGCCGGTTTGTTTCAGCACGCGTAAACTCCACTTCACATGACAGCGCTCAGGTCCTACTCTCAAACATATAAATAAATTTAGAATAAAGGCCTACACTTGACACAAATTAAAAAATCATTAAAAAAACTGGGTTTAAAAATTTAATACCTCGTCAGATGATGTTTATTGCTTTTTAATACTTTTTAATGGCCTTAATTTAGGCTAATTCTATTGACTACCTTTTACAACCCCGCGTACACCCTGACTGAATGTATGCTTTACTAAATAGACAGGTCCTTAATCTAGTTTTGAACTGAGAGAGTGTGTCTGAGCCTCGGACATTATCAGGAAGGCTATTCCAGAGTGTAGGAGCCATAAATGAGAAGGCTCGACCTCCTTTAGTGGACTTTGCTGTTCTAGGTACTACCAGAGTTTTGAGATCTTAAAGAGCGAGTTGGATTGTAGCGAGACAGACGGTTGATTAGGTAAACAGGAGCTCGATTATTTAAAGCTATATAGGTAAGAAGCAATATACTAAAATCAATACGAAACTTAACAGGCAGCCAGTGTAAGGAGGATGAAATTGGGGTGATATGATCATATTTTCTGGACCTTTTAAGAACTCTGGCAGCTGTTAATAGGGGATATTATATCATATTACACAAATCATAAACGTATAACACATGGTTGTCAACAAAAACACAAATGCAAACTCATTTTGCCAGGTTGTGTACAATATTTGAGCGAACAATAATAGTTGCTTTGTGAAGACTCAAACTGCTGAAGCTTCACGGAAATGAGCCGCGATTTAATTCCTAGCAGCGAAACCGAACACAAGGATGAGTCACAGCTAATGAAATATAAAAGATCAGGGGTCAGATGTAAAAATCAAGCGCTTTGTCTCTGTGGTTTTGAAGAAGAGGAGGAAAACATCCTCCTCCAGCGCTTTGATCCGTGCGCAGTTCATCCCATTAGACTGTCAGAGACGCTCTGCAGTAATTAAAGGCAAATGTGTAATTTCCTCTGTTTTGTTTCTCATCATGCAGTCTGTTCAGCCCAACGTTTACACCCTCGCCATTAACTCTGACTCTTCTGGGGCATAAAAATACACAGTTAAACTGATAATAAGCAGGTACGGCTTGATAAATCTGTGTGTGAGTGTTTACTGCTCAGCACGGCTAGCAGGCTAGCATACTGTAGACCAGGGGTGTCAAACTCAATTCCTGGAGGGCCGAAGCCCTGCACAGTTTAGTTCCAACCCTGCTCCAACACACTTACCTGTAGGTTTCAAACAAGCCTGAAGGACTCAATTAGTTTGATCAGGTGTGTTTAATTAGGGTTGGAACTAAACTGTGCAGAGCTGCGGCCCTCCAGGAACTGAGTTTGACACCTGCGCTGTAGAGTTTTTAAACCATACTATAGTAAAGTACTTAAATTCATTTGTTAATTGTGATATAAACATCCAAAGCTTGCTGTTGGTCATGACTTTTTCATACTTATTTCTCATCAAATCTTCTGACCAATCAAATGCTCTCTAGTGTCATGCCTCGCCCTCTTCTTCTCATTGGCTGTTCAATTAAAGGGCCATGAAACCCCCTCGTTTCAGCAGGGTGTTTTCACACCTCTACTTTGAAAAGAGTCAGAAAAGTGGGCGTGTCCAGCTCTGTTTAGAGGGGAGTGTTGGAGGAAGAAAAGAGGCATGGTGTGGGAGTGTCTATTTGGGCGCGCGCGAGTTTCAGAGTCAAAATACACACAGAGGGGAGAAAGTGACTGTGTTTACATGGACATCTGTAGTCGAATTATTTGCCAGATTATTAAATGGTGGACTTTAACTGCAGTTTGGCTCTTTCATTCAGGGAATTCATTCATGCCCCTCGCGACAAATGAGATATTTGATTGGAGGATCTGCTCTAAGCGTGTATTTTTCATGCAATGTTTGATACCGCACGGCGAATGAGAGAAAAAAAACTCAGCATTTCCCGGAAACTTAGATGCACACGGCAGGTAGCGTCAGAAAGCTGCGTGTGTTATTCCGGTCACAAAATGCGGTGAAAACCCTACACGAGGTTAAATTTTGGTTGTGGTGCTAACATGTTCACACTCGGTGCAATAGTTAACTTAGTTCGATACGAACAAACTGAATAAACAAAGAGCTCTGGTCGCTCACTTACCAAATCTGTAGAGACAGGACAATCACCAGCAACTAGAGCCGCGTCTTTATGAAGAGGAGACTACAAGCGAATCCGGATCTCAGCGTTTGCAGATGAGAACAGCTCTCAGGTAAACAATAATCCTCCTTAGACACGTAAGTTATTGTTGTCGAGCGTTGCGTACACTGTTAATCCACACGTGACTCCAGCTGCGCTCTCACAGAGAGAAAATGAAAACAAAACTTCACTGCAGCAAACTATAAAAGCAACACTTCACGCTTGTTTTGCCAACACAACGTGGCGTCTCTGCCGTCTAAACACTGTGACAGTAATGAATATTAATGAAGTGGCACAATAGAGCACGCTGATTGGTTTGAACCAAGCCTTACTCATGCATTAATGCAACACACTGTAAGACGTAATAAGACACACTCTGGCACAGACGTCCAGTCTGCACGCTGGAATACACGCTATTATGTCATGACCGTGACGCAGCTTCAAATATTCATTTCAAACCGGAAGTACGAATTTGCTTGAAATAACGCAAAAACAACCAATTTACACTTTTTAGTGAAATATAGGTGTCCTAATAGTGTTTTTAGCAGTGTGGGACACATATACCACTGTCAACAGCTCAACACATGTGTTCTGGTGTTTCGTGACCCTTTAAAGCACTTGAGTTCAACCACTCTCCCTGGCAGAGCTGTGAGAAAAAACTAAATGTTTTTGAAAAAGGGGAGGAGCTACTGTATGTCCCACCCTTGCTTCATGGTTTGTTTGAAATGATGCCAGAACAAAAGCACGTCATGAAGCCTATAAATACACTATTGGGGAGAGTATGCCAAGCCTAAAGTCTGCAGGTTAATGTCATATTTGAGATAATGGTCATTGATGCGCTGATTAGTGTGTTGAGAGTGAAACTGCACCGCTTTTCAGATTCAGCGGTAAGTCTGCACATGCTTTATGAGTGATGAAATCTTCCAGAGCTCTTCTGAGTTTCTCGACTGAGTTTCAACTCTTTCCTGATCATTCTGTGTGAGTCTAATAAACATAACAGGCTGCGTGTGTCAGTATAAAACCCCTGCCTGCCTCCTCCCCCGTATGAATATGGTAATGACTCTACTTTGGCAAAACCAAAGGAAAAAGCAATGGCAAAAACAAGCAAGAAAAGAAACCTGACAGAATGTGAATTGGAGGTGCTCCTTTCAGAGGTAGACCAGAGAAAAACTGTGTTACTTGCAAGGTTCTTCCTTGCGTTCGTGTGGGTTTCCTCCGGGTGCTCCGATTTCCCAGACAGTCCAAACACATGCGGTACAGGTGAATTGGGTAAGCTGAATAGTGTATGAGTGTGAATGAGTGTGTATGGATGTTTCCCAGAGATGGGTTGCAGCTGGAAGGGCATCCGCTGCCTAGAAAAACATAAATTAAATTAAATGTTTAATAAATTTGCTGGATAAGTTGGCGGTTCATTCCGCTGTGGCGACTCCGGATTAATAAAGAGAACTAAGTCGAAAAGAAAATGAATGAATGAATGAATTAATAATATTTTAATAACATTTTAATTAATTAGTATTAATTAATGTGTAACTATTTTAGGCAATAAGTAACTTTTTGATTTAGTGGCTAATTTGTCTGAATTTGTTTGATCTAATATGTACAGTTTAGTAGGATTTGCTCATCACCCTATGACGGCTGGGTTTAGGGGTGGGGTTGGGTGCCATGCTTCCTTACTCATACGAATTTGTACGAATTAGCCAATAAAATAACAACGTGAAATACTTACATTTTCTTGTGAGATCAGGCTGCTTTAAACTAATAAAAATGCTCATAAAAGCCACTTTTTAAAATGTTTTTAAGGTTAAAAGTTGTTGGAAGAAAGATCATCCCATAATGCAATTCAAAAGCAAAAATAAACAAGAGAAATGTAAATATAAAATAAAAATATGACTTGACTTAAATTGTTTACAACATGCAACGTCGCTTAACAGCATCAAACTCTCGCTCTGATTCATTGCTGAATATTCATTCTGAGTGCTCTCTTCAGCTGCCAGCCTATGTTGATTTGATGCAACAAAATATAGCCTAAGTCACGCTTTTCAGAATCGCAAAGATGTAGACAGTGCCCTCTAGTGATTAATCATCTAAAACATACCCCAATTAGCATATTTCTGACTTCTAAAAAGTGTAGACAGTGGCCCATAGTAGATTTGCCAACTGAAACGTACATCAAAATATACAGAGTAACGTATTTCAAAGCTATAAAAATTTAGATGGCGCCCTCTAGTGCATTTGTCATGTAAAACACACAAAAAACGTTTCTTAAGTAATGCATTTTAAACTCGGAAAAAAATTTAGACAGTGCCCTCTAGTGGATTTATCAACAAAACACACCCAAAGTAAAATATTTCAGCTTTGCAAATATTTAGACAGCACCCTCTTGTGGATTTGTCACCTGAAATGTACAACAAAATGGATCCCGTAAACGTATTTAAAATTAGCTAAAAATATGGACAGCTCCTTCTAGTGCATTTGTCATCTAAAACATTCAATGAACCCTAAAGAGCAGTTTTCAGATTCATAAAAATGTAGACAGCGCCCTCGAGTGGATTTATCATCTAAAACGTAGAACAAAACATACCCCAAATAAAGTCTGAGACTGAAAACAATGTAGACAGCGCCCTCTAGTTGATTTGTCATCTGAAACCTAAAAACAAAACACTCCTTTAGAAATGTATTTCAGATTAGCTACATTGTAGACAGTGCCCTCTAGTGGATTTGAAACATCATTTCAGTCATATGAAACATACAATAAAACACACCTTAAGAAATGTATTTTGGATTTGCTCATGTAAACTACGGCCTCTAGTGGATTTGTCACCTAAAATGTACAACAGAATGTAGCTTGAGTAATATATTTCAGATTCACAAAAATGTAGACAGCGCCCTCTGGTGGAATAATCTTCTGAAATGTGCAACAAAACATACCCCAAATAAGATGTCTGAGATTCACAACAATGTCGACAGCGCCCTCTAGTGGATTTGAAATCTGAAACGTCCAACATAACAATTCCTAAGTAACACATTTCAAATTCTCAAAAATATAGACAGCGCCCTTTACTGAATTTATTATCTAAACCGTCCAATGGAATTTACCCAGAGCAATGTATTTGACATTTTACCAAAAAGTAAGCTAAGGCAAGTATTTTCACTGAGCATTGACATAAATTAGAGTAACTAATATTGCCTGCTAGTGAATTTATCATCTGAAAAGAACAAAAAAACATACCTTAAGTAACATATTTCAGGTTCACAAAAATATAGACAGCGTCCTCTATTGGATTTATCTTGTGAAATATGCAACAAAACATTCCGCAAATAAGATGTCTGAGATTCACAACAATGTCGACAGCGCCTTCTAGTGGATTTATCACCTGAAACGTTCAGCAAAACACACCTTCAGAATTGTTTTTTAGATTTGTTAAAATGTAAACAGCGCCCTCTAGTGGATTTGTCACCTGAAACGTCCAATGAAATGTACCCAGAGCAATGTATTTTACATTTTACCAAAAAGTAAGCTTAGGCATATATTTCAACTGAGTCTTGACATTAAAGTAACTAAGATTTTTCCCTAGTGGATTTTTCATCTGAAACGTACAACAAAACATACTCCAAGTAGCATATTTCAGATTCACAAAAATATAGACAGAGCCCTCTAGTGAATTTTGTATCTGAAATATGCAACAAATCCTAGCCTAAATAAGATGTCTAAGATTCACAACAATGTAGACAGCGCCCTAAAGTGGATTTAAAATCTGAAACGTACAACAACATTCTGCAAGTAACGTACTTCAGATTTGCTTAAATGTAAACAGTGCCCTTTAGTAGATTTATCATCTGAAACACAATAAAAGACACCTTAAGAAATATACTTCAGATTTGCTAAAATGTAAACAGCGCTTTCTAGTGGATTTATCATCTGAAACATACAGTGAAACACACCTGAAGAAATATATCTTAGATTTGCTGAAATTTAAACAGCACCCTCTAGTGGATTTTTCATCTGAAGCTTACAATAAAAGACACCTTAAGAAATGCATTTCAGATTTGCTGAAATGTAAAAGTGCCCTCTAGTGGATTTATCACCTGAAACGTACAGTAAAACACACCTTAAGAAATATATTTTACATTTTGGATTTTTCATCTGAAGCGTACAACAAAATGTACCCTAAGTAACATATTTCAGATTAAAAAATATATAGATAGCACCCTCTAGTGGATTTTTCATCTGAAACATGCAATGAAATGTACCCAGAGAAATGTATTTTACATTTCACCGAAAGTAAGCTAAGACATGTATTTCCACTGAGCCTTGACATTAAATTAGAGTAACTAGGATTTGTCCCCAGTACATTTTTCATCTGAAACGTACAACAAAACGCACTTCAAGTAACATATTTCAGATTCACAAAAATATAGACAGCGCCTTCTAGTGGATTTGAAATCTGAAATGTACAACAAAACTTTTCTCGAGTAACAAACTTATGATTTTCAAAAAACGTAAACAGCGCCCTCTGGTGGATTTATCACCTGAAATGTACAATAAAAGACACCTTAAGAAATGTATTTTAGATTTGCTGAAATGTAAACAGCGCCCTCTAGTGGATTTATCATCTGAAACGTACAGTGAAACACACCATAAAAATTTTATTTTAGATTTCCTGTAATTTAAAAATCGCTCTCTAGGGGATTTATCATCTGAAACGTACAACAGAACGTACCCTAAGTAACATATTTTAAATTCACAAAAATATAGAGAGCACCCTCTAGTGGATTTTTCATCTGAAAAGTCAAATAAAATGTACCCAGAGGAACGTATTTACATTGGCTAAGGCACATATTTCCACTGAGCCTTGACATTAAATGAGTCTAGCTAGGATTACGCTCTTTATCTTTAACATTGATTTATCTGCTGCTGATGTGTGGGACTTTCAGCACTAGTTTTGAGTGTGTGGATCAGTATTCGTGCTCATCCTCGGCAGAGTCAGATGTTATGAAGCTCAACACCATGTAGCCTCCGGCGGCTGATAAAAGAAGCTGTCATTTCAGAGGAAAGCAGAATAAAGCAGACCTGGAGGCCAAAAAAACAAAACAAAACACAGAATACGCAGGAGCTGAAGACGACGAGCGATTTGTCTGGAGCGCAGGTCTCTAGACGGACCCGTCAGCAGATTAATACATCAAACCCCTGACAGCTGAATTACAGATGAACATGAAGAAAGAGCAGCTCCAATGTTTCCGTCTCCTTTTGTGTCTTCTTCCTTTTACCTGTAACACCGCGATCACCTTTCTGTTTCTCTCTGTGCGCTTTTATTCGCTCTCTTCCGACATGCAGCTTCTCATTTTACAGCCCTCAAGAGAACCTCTCATTTTTTTTATCCGCAGCGTTTCAAGATTCGAGAAGCAATTTTTTTTTTTTGGGGGGGGGGGGGGGGGGGGGGATCTTATTATTATCATTATTGTTTGTGTTTTAGGAAGTGTCTATTTTTCTATTCAAAAATGCGAGTTAGAATAATGCACAAAACTGGAATATCTCATTAAATTGAATATCTCAGTGTTTTCATCCAATGAGAATCAAAAACGTTCATTCATTTATTCATTTTCCTTTGGCTTACTCTCTATTTCAGAGGTTGCCACAGCGGAATGAACCGCCAACTATTTGGGTATATGTTTTAAGCAGAAAGATGCATTCCAGCTGCAACCCTGTGCTGGGAAACACCCATACACACTCATCCACACATACACTACGGCCAATTTAGTTCATCAATTCTCCTATAGCGCATGTGTTTGGACTGTGGGGGAAACCAGAGCACCCGGAGGAAACCCACGACAACATGGGCAGAACATGCAAACTCCACACAGACCCAGCCGGGACTTGAACCAACGTTCTTCTTGCTGTGAGGCCACAGTGCTAACCACTGCGTCACCATGCCGCCTAGAGGGCTTTGCCTTTTATTTAAGACACTTCTGATACCAAATCATCAAGTAGAAGTTAAACTGTTTGCTGTTCCTAAAGCTTGGATAGGCCACAGAACTTTTGTCAGGTAGCTTGCACTGGATTCAGATCATTTGTATATTAGATACAGAGATAATGGTAGCAATACAATAATTATGTGCAAAATGATTAGAGTTTATACAAGTTTAAAGTCCCTTTATTTTTCAAAATATTTTCTTCACCATAAGTGAAGTTTATTTCTTAACTAATTTCGAGAGGAGCACGCGCTTATGATTGATAGCACCTGGTCCACATTAGCTAACACTGATTTACCAATCAGACGACTCCTTAACCACTATAAATAACCAGAGTATCTTACTTCAGCCATCTTGGTCTTGAAGAATCCCCCCTTCCACCTCTACTCCTCCCATTTCCTTGTCAGGGCAGCACGGAGGCCTAGTGGTTAGCACCACGGCCGCACAGCAAGGATGTCACCGGCTGGGACACTTATTGGCCAGGTCGGCATTTCTGTGCGGTGTTTGCATATTCTCCTCGTGTTTGCATGGGTTTTAACCGGGCTCTCCGGTTTCCTCCCACAGACCAAAAACATGTAACATAAGTAAATGGACAAATCTTGACAGCATAGACACTTCATAGCATTAATCTACATCCAACATTATCAAGCAGAGGAGTTCTCGAGACCAACCTGAGCTCAGACTCCCCTCTCGCCCTGCAACAGGGGGAGCCCCGGGCTCGAGGATCCCACAAGTTTAGGGCTCTCTCCCGGGACAGCATGCCAAACAAGCTTCATAATCAATCATCAGCTAAGGGTGAACTCTTGAAAAGCATATCATTTTTCATCTCGGCTAAGTAAATCCATCAGTGCATTATTGTATTTTGATGAAATCATATTCAGCGTTATTCGAATGAGGAATTTCCCCCAGAGAGTCGGAGGTGTTGTGGTTTCGCAGGTGAGGTCGGTCTCAGACGGTTTCCTGCGCAGACAGGAAGCCTTAGTCGAATCTTAAAAAAATGACTAATGACTTCTCTGAGAAGACCGCCCTGCATTACACTGCAAAATATGATCTTAGTACTGAGTTTTTTTTGTCTTAATGTGCACAAATATCTAAAACCCAATAAGTTAAGGTGACTCAAACCAATTGAAGAAACTGATTGCAACAAACCATTTAAGTTCAAAAGGTCCCCTATTCAAAACGTCCCCTATTGCTATTTATTTCATATTCACAACAGTGTAGACAGCGCCCTCTAGTGGATTTGTCATTTTGAAATATACAACAAAACGTCTCCTATTGCTATTTATTTCATATTCACAACAGTGTAGACAGCGCCCTCTATTGGATTTGTCATTTGAAACGTACAACTAAACAAATCACAAGTAACACATGTCATATTCGCAAAAATGTAGATAGCGTCCTCTAGTGTATTTACTATCTGAAACGTACAATAAAACACACCCTAGGCAATGCGTTTAATATTTGCAAATGTAGACTACGCCTTCTAGTGGATTTCTCATCTGAAACTACAGAAACATACCCCAAGTAATGTATTTCAGAATCGCAAAAATGTAGACAGCGCCCTCTAGTGGATTTGTCATTTTGAAATATACAACAAAACGTCCCCTATTGCTATTTATTTCATATTCACAACAATGTAGACAGCGCCCTATAGTGGATGTGTGATCTAAAACCTACAACAAAACAAATCACAAGAAACGCATGTCATATTCACAACAATGTAGACAGCGCCCTCTAGTGGATGTGTCATCTAAAACGTACAACAAAATAAATCACAAGTAACGCATGTCATATTCACAATAATGTGGACAGCGCCCTCTAGTGTATTTATTATTTGAAACGTACAACAAAACACACCCTAAGTGATGCATTTCAGATTTGCAGAAATCTAGACAGCGCCCTCTAGTGTATTTACTATCTGAAATGTACAATAAAACACACCCTAAGTGATGCGTTTAAAATTTGCAAAAATGTTGGCAACCCCCTCTAGTGGATTTGTCATCTTAAACATGTCACAAAACATACTCTATTGCTATTTATTTCTTATTTTCAACAATGTAGACTGCACCTTGTAGTGGATTTCTCATCTGAAACTGCAGAAACATACCCCAAGTAAAGTTCAGAATCGCAAAAATGTAGACAGCGCCCTCTAGTGGATTTGTCATTTTGAAATATACAACAAAACGTCTCCTATTGCTATTTATTTCATATTCACAACAGTGTAGACAGCGCCCTCTATTGGATTTGTCATTTGAAACGTACAACTAAACAAATCACAAGTAACGCATGTCATATTCGCAAAAATGTAGATAGCGTCCTCTAGTGTATTTACTATCTGAAACGTACAATAAAACACACCCTAGGCAATGCGTTTAATATTTGCAAATGTAGACTGCGCCTTCTAGTGGATTTCTCATCTGAAACTACAGAAACATACCCCAAGTAATGTATTTCAGAATCGCAAAAATGTAGACAGCGCCCTCTAGTGGATTTGTCATTTTGAAATATACAACAAAACGTCCCCTATTGCTATTTATTTCATATTCACAACAATGTAGACAGCGCCCTCTAGTGGATGTGTGATCTAAAACATACAACAAAACAAATCACAAGAAACGCATGTCATATTCGCAAAAATGTGGACAGCGCCCTCTAGAGTGTTTACTATCTGAAACGTACAACAAAACACACCCTAAGTGATGCGTTTAAAATTTGCAAAAATGTTGGCAACGCCCTCTAGTGGATTTGTCATCTGAAACATGTCACAAAACATACTCTATTGCTATTTATTTCTTATTTTCAACAATGTAGACAGCACCTTGTAGTGGATTTCTCATCTGAAACTGCAGAAACATACCCCAAGTAAAGTTCAGAATCGCAAAAATGTAGACAGCGCCCTCTAGTGGATGTGTCATCTAAAACCTACAACAAAACAAATCACAAGAAATGCATGTCATATTCACAACAATGTAGACAGCGCCCTCTAGTGGATGTGTCATTTAAAACGTACAACAAAACAAATCACAAGTAACGCATGTCATATTCACAAAAATGTGGACTGCGCCCTCTAGTCTGCTCCCATCAGTCTGTTCTTTTTTTCTTTTCTTTTTTTTTCTTTTCTTTACTTTTTTAACTGTATTTCTTATGAAAGTTTATTTAATGTTTAATGTTGTGCTTCTATTTTAGGTGTGACTTTTTTACATTCTGTAAAGGGTCTACGGATGAAAAATAGCCATTCTTGGCTAATTCTGGCACATTTTACAGTAATGTTTATTAATGTGCATTGACCCTGTAAACAAATAAACTAAACTAAACTAAACTAGTGTATTTATTATTTGAAACGTACAACAAAACACACCCTAAGTGATGCATTTAAGATTTGCAGAAATCTAGACAGCGCCCTCTAGTGTATTTACCAGAGGTGGGACCAAGTCATTGTTTGGCAAGTCACAAGTAAGTCTCAATTCATTGCCCTCAAGTCCCGAGTCAAGTCCCGAGTCAAGACAGGCAAGTCCCGAGTCAAGTCCCAAGTCAAAAGCAACAAGTCTCAAGTCAAGTCCAAAGTCATATAGTTTGATTTTCGAGTCTTTTCGAGTCTTTTTAACAGAAAAATTAAATTTAAACAGATTATGTATGGCTGTAAGATCTGTATTTATTAAACAAACCTTTTTTTTATGAAAGAACATTGCTTAGATATATAAAAACACAAATTTAATTTTCTGAAAAAGTGCTAAACAGTGCTGTGTCTCGTCTACACAGCCTATTGCACAAGAATGAGTTCCACCAAAAAAAGAGTCCATTTTGCCTCACATCACACAGAAACTGCAGGTCTACTGCTGTCTAGTTCATTAAGTTTAGTTGTGCTATGTTATGTCTTCGATGATCAACTTGTGATTAACTAAAACTACATAAACAACCCCAATGAGGCAGCAGTAGACCAACAACTCCTGTATGCTGCAAAGTAAAATTGAGTGAACTTGGTATTTTGTCAATTGAATCTCGTGTGTGCTAAAGAGATGGAGATGCAAATCTGTCTAGCAGCAATGTAAAATTGTGGCACATATTCTCGATGAAGTAGGCTACTTCATACAAACAATAACGTTGTTTTCTTCACATAACAATGAAGAACTTTGCTCTCTACCTTGTGTGATGCTCGTGCACCGATTTCCTCTGTGGACAAAACTGCTTGCGAGCTCTCAAATATACGCTGCTCACGCGCAAATTTTCTCGCTCTCAAATATGCACTGCTCACACACATTTTCCTGCACGCTCTCAGAGATTATATGCAGAATTTGTGTCTTGCGTTTCCTACTCCTTTTGTGCTTTTTGATATGATTTATATTGAGGCACTATTTATTAACAATAACCAAAATACTAAAATAGACTTGCATATTAAATTTTTTATCTAATAAACCATAACATTTTGGCTGTATGTTATATGATGAGATATTTCCAGTTTCAAACACTTAAAGACACAGAGAATAGAGGTTGGATGTAAAGAATGCATTTTGTTTTACAAACATTTATTAAACATCCAAAAGGTGCACCATACTAATCAAATAAAAAACATTTAAACACAAATATAACTAACGCAAGCAGAAATGTAACTGTGATAAAAATAAGGAAAAACTTGATTAGGTATTATAGCCTACTGTACTATTCACTCTTTAAATAAATCTCACTATCAATCCCATTTTATCATGGCAACTCAAATAAAGTGAACACGTCTCTGCTGTCTTCCACATTATTGATGAGATTGTGGAGGACATTTTCCATGTCATCCTCTTCATTTTGAGAAGCTGTTCCACAGGGCCCCTGAACACATCTATTGGCATGGACAGGGTTTTGAACAGTACTGTAGTAAAGTACTTTAATTAATCTGTAGGGGTAATATTATAGTTGCTATGGTAACACAAGTGTAATATAAACAAATGACCCAGTGCTGTAGTTTTTTTTTTTAAATATAGGGTATATTATACTACAATTCACCACACTTTACTGTAGTAAAACTACACTCTATATTTCATTTTATCAGTTCACTATTCTTAATACTACAGTATGCTGAAGCATTCATTAACAACTTGTAAATAATACTAGGCTTAAACATAGGCAGTATACCTAACTCTCAAAAACACTAGTATTTATTATAGAATTTACCTTAACCTCATAGTTTTTCGTGTATTGTTACTAAATAGTGTCGCAATATATAAACCATATCAACATTCTGGAATAATCAATTTATCAGGAGGATCTCTGGAGAGCAAAAGCAGGAAAGGTATGAAGCGCCAGTGTGGACAAAACTCAAGCAAAACTAAGTACCTGCCCACTGGTGAAAGTAATGTCTGAGCCAATCAGATTTTTCTTTCTTTTCATAAAGAACGGGGTTCAAATCCCACTTAGGTACTTGTAAACAATCATTTTAGAACATTTTGTCAAAAATCCCTACTGAAAAAAACTGCTTAATCCAGCCTAGGCTGGTTGGCTGGTTTTAGAGGGGTTTTGGCCATTTCCAGGCTGGTTTCCAGCCATTTCCAGCCTGGTCGTAGCTGGTCAGGCTGGGAGATGACCAGCTAAAACCAGCTATGTCCAGCTTAAACCAGGCTGGTCAAGCTGGTTTTAGCTGGATTTTGCTGGTCAGTTTCCAGCCTGACCAGCTAAGACCAGGCTGGAAATGGCTGGAAACCAGCCTGGAAATGACCGGATTTTTCTGCAGGGATATTGTTATGTTTAACCATTTATTAGAGCCACAAAGGATCTAAACTTGTTTTCATGTTTGAATAGCCAATAAATGTGCTAAATAAATTAAAATAGAAATACCCACAGTGAAACAGTTATATAAATTTAAATATTAGTTTAAATACATTCATAGTGGTTTTAAATATCTTTTAATATGTAAAGTAGAGAAGTTCACATTCAACAAACTGAACAAAACAAGTCTTCGTTTTTAGTTTATTTAAAAACAATTACAAATGGAGTAATTCAACTCACAATTAAATGATCTGATTTAGTGATGGAATAATGTGATTGTTAATTGTATTTTTTATTAGATGGTTGGTTTTAAGTACTTTAAAAATAGTAGATAATCCTTAAATATAGAGGGAAAAATACAGAAAAACAAACAAACAGAAATTCAACAATATAGATGCATTACATTACAATCTCACAATAAAAAAATTAATTAAAAACCATATAGATGACTAAAATATTGCTAAGAGGCATAACATCAACAATAATAAAAATATCTTTAAGGTTTTAAATACTAAATAAAATCAATAGTATTAATCAAAAATATGAAAAATGTAACACTTTACAATAATGTTGTATTAATTAATTAAGTTTATGTATGTACTAATGTCAACAAACAATGCAGTGCAGTTCATTACAGTATTCATTATTTTATGTTTTAATTAATGGAAATAAAATTATTGGTTAATTCTTGTTAACTCACAGTGCATTAACATTAATGTTAACAAGCATAACTTTAAATTGTAATAATGCAATAGTAAATGTTAAACTATACTTAATAAAGGTTTAGAAGTATAGTTCATTGTTAGTTCTTGTTAGTACATAAATTAACTAAAGAAACCTTGTTGCAAAATGTCATCAGAAAATAACAAAACCATTTTTTTTACAGTTTTAAGAGCTTTAAAAATTAATTATATATCTAGTTATTATGGCATGTAATTAATGTTACTACTAATTAAATACTGTCAGAGGATGTGCAAAACACAAAGATAAAACATAATATGCGCATTGACACAAACGACCAAGTGCAAAAACATAAATTACAGCCATGTTCATTCATAATTATATGAAATAAATCATGAGAGGGTAAATTTGGTTTAAAAAAAACTGAAGTTCATTGACTTATACACAACAGTAAAACAATGCTTTTGCACAACAGTAACACATTGCGAGTAGTAAAGTCTCTTACCTTTGACAGATGTTGTAAATCCGCTGAATAAAACAAAAGGAGCAGATCGCGGATGTGTTTATTTCACTCTCCGAGTCAGAATGAAAATGGCATCTTCAAATTTCCCGCTGGTGCAAAAACACGGAAGTGCGCCACAAAGCGCTAGTGGTCGAAAGTATGCGTGCATGCTCTGTCACACACGCACACACACAGAGATAGAGCATTCCGTGTCAACATACTTTTTATCTTTGGGCTTTTTATAGAAAGTAGCAAGTCTTTACAAGTCAATAGGCGCAAGTCCAAGTGAAAGTCCGAGTCATTTATGTTCAAGTCCAAGTCGAGTTGCAAGTCTTTTGATATTTTGTCAAGTCGAGTCTGAAGTCATCAAATTCATGACTCGAGTCTGACTCGAGTCCAAGTCACATGACTCGAGTCCACACCTCTGGTATTTACTATCTGAAATGTACAATAAAACACACCCTAAGCAATGCGTTTAAGATTTGCAAATGTGGACAGTGTCCTCTTGTGGATATGTCATCGGAAACACAACAAAACACACCCTAAGTAATGCGTTTAAAATTTGCAAAAATGTAGACAGCGCCCTCTGGTGGATTTGTCATCTGAAACATACTCTATTGCTATTTATTTCATAATTGCAACGTGGACAGCGCCTTCTAGTGGATTTCTCATCTGAAACTTACAACAAAACATACCCCAAGTAATGTTTTTCAGAATCGCAAAAATGTAGACAGCGCCCTCTAGTGGATTTATTATATGAAACATACAACAAAACACCCTAAGTAATGCGTTTAAAATTTGCAAAAATGTAGACAGCGCCCTCTAGTGGATTTGTCATCTGAAACTACAGAAACATACCCCAAGTAATGTATTTCAGAATCACAACAATGTAGACAGCGCCCTCTGGTGGATTTGTCATCTAAAACATACAACAAAAAAATTACAAGTAACGCATGTCATATTCGCAAAAATGTAGACAGCGCCCTCTAGTGTATTTATTATCTGAAACATTCAACAAAACACACCCTATTGCTATGTATTTCTGATTTGTTTAAATGTAGACAGCGCAATCATGTCTACATAGTTGTGTAGATAGCGCAATCACAAAAAAAGCGTCAGTAAAAAAAGAGATCGCCGCAGTTTCTCTAGTTGCCTTCGTTCCTCTGCGGTTGGCTTGTCAGTATCACAGAATTGAAAAATGTAATCGTTAAATCCATGCGACAACCTAGCATTTCCATGGCAATAGCCGATACGCATATTTCGTGATGTCATCAGCTCATGTCGTTACATAACAACAACAACAACAACAACAACAACTACACGTGTGTGTTTGTGCTGGAGAAGCTGCTGAGCTTAGCATCTTCACTAAAGAACCTTTTTTGTAGTGGAGAATTACAGCGCCACATGCTGGTCATGCACATCACCTCATTTGGTGTCTGTTTTGTTGATTTTGAGCGCAAGCAGATATTTTTAGACAGAGACAATGCAAACGAAAGAAGTTCAAAGAGGGAAAGCTCTGGGTTTGTGCACATGTAGCCTGAGAGAGAAAGTGTGTGCGTGTCTAAACTGACTGACTCACATGTGCTGTACATCTGTGTGTGTGTGTGTGTGTGTGTGTGTGTGTGTGTGTGAGAGTGCCTACACTGACTGACTCACATGTGCTGTACATCTGTGTGTGTGTGTGTGTGTGTGTGTGTGTGAGTTCCTACACTGATTGACTCACATGTGCTTAACATCTGTGTGCTCTATGTGTGTGTGTGTGTGTGTGTTTTCTGTTCTCCTGCTGACTCACTCTGTGGTTTCAGGTGCTCATTAACTGCTGTGAGATTCTGAGTTTATTATTATAGCTTTATGTTGGTTTAATTTCCAGTTAATACCCCAGCCAGTGTGTGTGTGTGTGCGCACATGAGACATATACTAAATTATAGCCCCTAAAAAAAGAAACAGACCCAATAATCATAATTAAAAGTCTTCTTAGTGTTTCTTGTAGTTTTTTCCAAGTACGAGCATAATATAAATAAATAAACATTAAGCATTAAAAAGGGCGTCACGGTTGCTCAGTGGTTAGCACTGTGGCCTCACAGCAAGAAGTTTGCTGGTTCAAGTCCCGGCTGGGTCAGTTGGCGTTTCTGTGTGGAGTTTGCATGTTCTCCCCGTGTTGGCGTGGGTTTCCTCCAGGTGCTCCGGTTTCCCCCACAGTTCAAACACATGCGCCTATACCACATGTTTGAACTGTGGGGGAAACCGGAGCACCTGGAGGAAACCCACGCCAACACGGGGAGAACATGCAAACTCCACACAGAAACACCAACTGACCCAGCCGGAACTCGAACCAGTGACCTTCTTGCGTTGAGGCCACAGCGCTAGCTACTGAGCCACCGTGTAATATAATATAATGTAAGATAACATAACAACATAACATGACATATAACAGGGCAGCATGGTGGCTCAGTGATTGGCACTGTGGCCTCACAGCTAGAAGGTCGCTGGTTTGAGTCCTGGCTTGGTCAATTGTTGTTCCGGTGTGGAGTTTGCATGTTGGCGTGGGTTTCCTCCGGGTGCTCTGGTTGCCCCCACAGTCCAAACACATGCGCTTTAGGGGAATTGATCAACTAAACTGGCCGCAGTGAATGAGTGTGCATGTGTGTGTGTGGGTGTTTCCCAGTACTGGGTTGCAGATAGAAGGGCATCCGCTGTGTAAAACATATGCATGGTGGTTGGTGGTTCATTCCACTGTGGTGACTCCTGATGAAAAAAGGGACTAAGCTGAGAAGAAAACAAATGATTAATTTAATTTAATATAACAAAATATAATATAATATAATATAATATAATATAATATAATATAATATAATATAATATAATATAATATAATATAATATAATTTATTTTAATTAAATTTAATATAACATAATATAATATAATATAATTTAATTTAATTTAATTTAATTCAATATAATATAATATAATATAATATAATATAATATAATATAACATAACATAATATAATAAAATATAATATAATATAATATAATATAATATAATATAATATAATATAATATAATATAATATAACATAACATAATTTAATAAAATATAATATAATATAATATAATATAATATAATATAATATAATATAAAATAATATAGTATAAAATGTAATTTAATTTAATTTAATTTAATTCAATATAATATTATATAATTTAATTTAATATGATATAATATAATATAATATAATACAATATAGTATAATATAATATAATATAATTTATTTTAATTTAATTTAATTTAAATTAATTTAAATTTAATTTAATATGATATAATTTAATATAATGTAATATAATATAATTTAATTTTAATTTAATTTAATATAACATAATATAATATAATATAATTACATTTAATTCAATATGATATAATATGATATAATATAAAATTTAATTTAATTTAATTTAATATAATATTATATAATTTAATTTAATTTAATTTCATTCAATATAATATAATATAATATAATATAAAATAATATAATATAAAATGTAATTTTATTTTATTTAATTTAATTTAATTCAATATAATAATATATAATTTAATTTAATATGATATAATATAATATGATATAATATAATATGATATAATATAATATAATGTAATATAATATAATATAATATAATATAATATAATATAATATAATATAATATAATATAATATAATATAATATACACCAAATGCTAAAAACAAGAGGAAATATCAGCCAGTAAAGTCAGAAAAATAAAAACTTTACTTCTAAAAAACCTTTCTCTTCTGCACTTTTTCCCATTTTAAGCATGATCTGACTGTATTTGAATCATCACTCTGAAAACAAGACTCGTTATCTTGCTCCTGCAGTAATTGTATCTTGATTTAATAAAATTTTAGATGCTTGTACTGGAAAACAACACAGAAAAGCTACATGAGAAACTGATTTGGGCAGGTCTGAGGTTTGCATCTCGATAAAGAGTGAGCGTACAAGCGTGCATGTATGTGTTTGTGTGTGTGTGTGTCCTGAAATGACCTCGCAGGGCTTGTGTTATTGTTTAAAGCCATCCCAGATCTTGGATCAGCTTTCCTCAGTGTGTGCCAAGAGAAACAGCCGTGCTCTAATGCTTCACATCCAGACTGAAATCAGATTGAAAACACTTCCAGCTCTGCTCTGCCATCCTCTGCTCTGCTCATGTTTTCTCCACTCTTTCAAATGCAGAGCAGCAGGAAAACTCACACATGAGCTGACTGATGGGACTCATGACTTATGATCAGGTTAAAGTCTATTCATTCATTCATTCATTTTCTTTTCGGCTTAGTCACTTTATTGATCAGGGGTTTCCACAGTGGAATGAACCGCTAACTTATCCAGCATATGTTTTACACAGCGGATGCTCTTCCAGCTACAATTCAGTTCCGGGAAACACATTTACACACACACACACACACACACACACACACACACACACATTCATACACTATGGCCAATTTAGTTTATTCAATTCCCCTATAGCGCATGTGTTTGGACTGTGGGGGAAACCGGAGCACCCAGAGGAAACCCACGACAACACGGGGAGAACATGCAAACTCCACACAGAAAAGCCAAAGTTGATTTAAACACACATAAGTACAGATAAAAAACACACAAACACACACACAAATGCAAACACGCACACATGCACACACACAAATATACATACACACACACACACACGTATATACATATACAGTACATAATTACATACAACAACAACTACATATATACACACACACACATACACATTCACACATACATAGGCACACACGCACATGCAGAGTACACACTCATACATACACGCGCGCGCACACACACTTACACAAGCACGCACGCAGGCAAGCATGCATGCACACATGCAAGCACGCACACACAAAAAATAAATAAAAATAAGTATAAATAAATATCTAAATAAAATTAAATGATTCAATATAATCAAATAAAAAATATAAATAAATAAAAATATAAATACACATAAATAAATATAAATAAATATGAATAAATTAATATTATAAATACATATAAATAAATATAAGAAAATAAACAAATACAAATAAATAAATAAATAAAAATAAATAATTAAATAAATGATAATAAATAAATAAAAACATAAATAAATAAACAAACAAACAAATAAATAAATAAATAAATAAATAAAATAATAATAAATGAGTGAAAAAACATTTAAAAATAA
>NC_133192.1:1697500-1752500 GCF_049306965.1 Danio rerio
GTGTGAGTGTGCGTGTGTGTGTGTGTGTGTGTGTACTGTGAGATGCTGAGCTCAGCTGAAGGTTACAGCAGGTCAAACAACTGCAGAATAAAGCAGTTCACACACACACACACACACACACACACACACACACACACACACACACTCAAGCAAGCAAGCACACAAACACACATGGACAGTGAACACACAATGCACAGCAACTACACTCACACAAAGACACGCATTCACAAAACACACACACTTGCACACAAACATGCATGGACATACACACTTACACAGTGTACAGCGTAAACACAAAACATAGAAGCACACACGCACACAAGCAAGCACATGCACATGCACATGCACACGCACACGCACACGCACACGCACACACACACACACACACACACACACACACACACACAGAAACAAACAAATCTGTACACACACACACACACACACACACAAAACAGAGAAGCACACACACAGCAAACAAACACAGAAACACACACACACACACACACACACACAAACACTCACAAACACACACACACACACACGCGCACACACACGCGCACACACACGCGCACACACACACACACACACACGCATGCACGCACGCACGCACACACACACACACACACAGAGAAACAGAGACACTCATTCACAAAACACACACAATCATACAAACACACACACACAACATAGAAGCACACACACCCACAAAACAAAGCAGACACACATAAAACATAAAAGCACACACACACAGCAAACAAACACACATGAACACAAGCAAGCACATGCACACGCACACACGCACACACACACACACACACAAGCAAGCACATGCACACACACACACACACACACAGCAAACAAACACACACACACACACACACACACACACACACACACACACACACACACACACACACACACACACACACACACACACACACACACACACACAAGCAAACAAGCACAAGCACATGCACACGCACACAGCAAAGAAACACACAGAAACACATTAACATACACACACACACAAAACATAGAAGCACACACACACAGCAAAAAAACACACGACACACACACACTCACAAACACAAGCACACACACACACACACACACACACACACACACACACACACACAGAATCACACAAACATACACACACAGACAGTGAACACACACACAATGCACAGCAACCACACTCACACACAGACACGCATTCACAAAACACACACAATCATACAAACATGCATGGACATACACACACAGTTTACAGCGTAAACACAAAACATACACACTCACAAAACACAGACACACACACACACAAAAACACACGTGCACACACATTCACACATGCATAACAACCACCCACCCACACACACTAGTGTTTGGTGAAAGTGTTAGACGGCTGTCAGACACAGAACACACTCACCGTTCAGAAGAGCAGATCAGATTCACAGCATCTTCAAGAGCCCTCGCTGCATAATGTACACACTCATTCATTCATTTTCTTTACGGCGTAGTCCCTTTATTATTCTGGGGCCACCACAGCGGAATGAACCGCCAACTTATCCAGCACTTGTTTTACACAGCGGATGCCCTTCCAGTTGCAATCCATCACTGGGAAACACCCATACACACTCATACACTACAGACAGTTTAGTTGATCAATTCCCCTATAGCGCATGTGTTTGGACTGTGGGGAGCACCCGAGGAAACCCACGCCAACACGAGGAGAACATGCAAACTCCACACAGAAACACCGAGACTCAAACCGGAGACCTTCTTACTGTGAGGCGATTGTGCTACCCACTACACCACCGTGACGCCCTGTTTCAGTCTGATAATGTGAATGAGATGTGATGTGCAAACCTGTAATGTGGCATTGATCATTAGTGAATACAGCAGAGTTTCCAGTCAACAAGAGACAATAGAGAGCAGAATGATGGCCTCCTGCTAAACAGTCACAGATATCGCTGAGAGGAGTGAGAGGAGTGGAGTTCGCTGCACTGTTGGGTTTGTTCTCCTCTAATAAATGAGCTGCGCCTCAGAAGACCAAGACAAAACGCAATAAACACGGTGGCTTGGAGCTTCTGGAGGCGTGAGACGGGAGCGCAGACAGATGCTCAAGACAGTTCTGGAGGGAATAATAATGGAAGAAAAAGAGCACTGATGGAGGACTGAGGCCTTTTACAATCAGCACAACAACATCTCAGATCTGCAACAGTGGAAAGCTGGAAACATGGAGAGCTGCAGACCAACATTAAAGACACAGACACCCTCACACACTCACACACACACATTTAGTGTGGTTTATTCATAAACTAATTTCGAGAGGATCACGTGCTTATAATCAACACGGCTGGCTCCTTGTTAGCTCCGTAATCAGCCCTATTAGATGATCACGGAAGCATTATAAATAACCTGAGTTTTTCACTCCAGTTATCTTCGTCTTGAAGCTCCCCCCCTTTCCACCCCTACATCCTCCCACTTTTTCTGATGGGGCGACACGGTGGCCCAGTGGCTAGCACTGTTGCCTCACAGCAAGAACACCGCTAGTCCAACCCATCGGGCCGGTTGGTGTTTCTGTGTGGAGTTTGCATGTTCTCCCCGTGTTCGCGTGGGTTTTCCCCGGGTTCCCCGGTTTCCTCCCACCGTCCAAAAACATAAACCATAGCCATTCGACTAAAACAAATTATCACCCAATACAACCCGAGTTCACACTTCTCACGGTGACAAGCAGGGGAGTTCTCGAGACCTACCTGACCTCGAATTCCCCTCTCGCCCTTCTAACGGGAGGGAGCCCCGGGCTCGAGGATATTACGAGCTCAGGGCTCTTTCCCGGGACAGCATGCCAAATACGCTTTATTGATTATCAGCTAAGTGTGAACTCTTGAATACCTATCAGATCATCTGATCAGCAGAAACAACAGCACTGAAGTGCAGACAGTGGCACCTGCAGCCGTACGCAATGTGTGCACTTACCATGAGAGGGCTCAAATTAATGCTGCTTTTAATTTATTAATTCATTTTCTACATAATTTGAATTGATTATACACAGAATACACCAAGGCTGCGTCTGAAACCGCCTACTACTCAGCAGGTGCATTTGAATTTAAGCGTACTACTCGGCCGTTAGAAAAGTGCGCTCTATACAGTATGAATGTTAAAAGTATGAATGGAATTCGGACGCACTACATCCGGCATTTTGTCATGGTCACATGACCTACCTGCGTCAGTTGCGTCGCTTACTCTCATTTATGAATTCGCTCATGGGGCATTATGGGATAGTGCAGCATGCATGGGATGCACACTCCAGAATCTCGCCGGAAGTAGTAAGTCATTCAGGAACTTCTGGCATACTGATTTTCGAATTCTTTGAATTCGGACATACTACTCGGCTCACATACTGATTTTAGTGTACTATATAGTATGCAAGTATGCGGTTTCAGACGCAGCCCATGATATATTGACAAAGCAAGAAAGCATAAGAGTAAATAAAGACGTGCATTTGTGTGTTTTAAAGTGTGTGTGTACTTGCATGGGGGAAATCTATCGGCTTTACTTTTTCTGGCGATTGTTTCCGCACACTAAAAATGACAATTCAGTGTAGTGGTCTGCATTCCCCCGACTGTACCGTGGGAGCCGCGGGACCCAACCAGATTTCTGCGACGCAGGAAAAAATTTCCGAATAAAGTGCGAGAGTGGTCGGTAACTGGTTTAATTTTTGGATGGGAGTGGGCGGTCTAAGAATATCGCTCCCGAGTCCCGAGCGAGCGCGCACGCGTATGTGTGTGTGTGTGAATGAGACAGCGTGATGCTGCGTTTAGCTTAAAGAGTAAAGAGTAAAGAACTTTTATTGTCATTGTAGTTGTACAACGAAATTTGTTTGGTAACTCACAGAGACCAGCAGCAACATAAAAAGAGAGAAAACAAACAATAGACATAATACTAAAATATAAGAGGCAAGATAAAGTATACTAAATGTAATAAGTCACATAAAAATCAACAATAGACATAATACTAAAAATAAAAGATGTAAGATAAAATATACTAAATGTAATAAGTCACAGTATTTACATTATGGCAAATGAGTGCAAACATGAATATCCATAAAGTGGATCCATAATTGTTGCTGTGTGTGTGTACGAATGAAAGAGAGAGCTTTGTGCTGTCTGTGTCTGTGCATGTGTGTGTGTGTGTGTGTGAAAATAAGAGAGAGAGCGGGATGCCTATGTGTTTGTTAGTGATGTGCGATACCACTGGATTCCTATCCGATCCCAATTAAAAAAAAAATGAAGGCGAGTATCGGCGATGCCGATCTGACACCAGTACTGCCCAAAAATTACTGTTTGGGAAATGGAAGTAACAAGTAGTGTGCTTAAAAGTGTCACTTTATACTGAATACGAGCCATGTTATGGGGTTATTCTTGTTTACTGTTTATTGATGAAGAATTATCATACAAAAAAAAAAAAGAGCCTACCAACATATTTATTGACCGCATCTGAGCATGTATATCTTAAAACGCTGCTGCACCTAAGGACTCTGAAAGCGATGTTCGTCTCGCCCTAGCACCACCTGTGCCTCTCCTTTCCACCTCGTCTGACCGCCTACACTGTATAAAAAAAAACAAAAAAAACTAATTTTACAGAAAAAATCTCTTAATTTTTTTACAGTAATTTTGTCATTTCACATTATATACATAATATATGTAAAATGACAAATAATCCACCTAAATTAACAGTTGGACTTTCATTTTAGGTTCTTTATCATTAAAGACAAATTACTGACATTTGTGTTTTTATACAGGGAAATTACAGTATTATTTATACAGTATTTTTTCTGTCATTTTAAATTATATTCAAAAGTCTGTAAAAATTACACACAATATCTGTAAATTAACAGCAAGACTGTTATTTTCTGTACCATATAAGTAATGACAAATTACAGCAATTTTCCTGTTTTGTACAATAAAATTGCCGTATTATTTACACAGAGTTATTACTGTTTTTTTAAGTGCATTTAAAATTACGTAAAATGAAAGTAATAAACTGTAATTACGTGCTCTGTAAAATAAATAAAAAAAAGATCAAATGACGGTCAGCTACGGCTGCCTAGCAAAAACTATAAAATCACGGTAAAATTTCTGTTGAAATAAATCCACAGATATTTTTTTATGAAAATGTTTACAGAAAAACACTGTTATTTTACAGACTTTTCCTAGATTATTACGATCAAATCCGTACAATAAAGTTACACACTAAGAGCGCTCACATGCACCTGTTCCGGATTCCGCTGATTGCACACACACACAGTCAGAGGATCGTTGTGAACTGATTACATGCACTTAAAAGTATGGAGACAGATAAGTCTCAAAAGTAATTCACGCAAAAGACACGATTTACACATGCATAGCCAAATTCACGTGCATAAAACCAAATTCACGTGCGTAAAATATTTATTTATATTCACAAAAAAATTTCACGTGCTCAAAATAAAAATACATTTTCATAAAATACGTTTCACAAATGCAAAACACCATTTACAAATGTATAGGAGTGTACAACGTGCTGACCGCTGGACCACACAGGCACTGTTAAAACTTGTATGGCAATAAATAAGAAGAGCGGAGCTGCGGCAAAATAATGGATAAAAAGAGTGAGGCTGTGGTCAAATAAATAAATAAATGAAAAAAAGTGCGACTGCAACTGCTGCTTTCTCCGTTCGCCATGCTGGAGAGAAACAGTCTGCGCAAATAGAGCGCAGAGTGGGTGTCCTTGACTACAGCTCTCATCTGATTGGCTGAAAGGTACGAGTTACCCTGACTCTGGCAGGAAAGTCTCAATAATACTCACACACGTATCCAGGGGGAGTCATACGTGAAAGAGGATTAGCACATTCTCATTCAGGATGAACTCGCAAGTTTTAAACATTCAAAACTTTTTGTACACTCCTATCCATTTGCAAATGGTGTTTTGCATTTGTGTATTTCATAACGTATTTTATGAAAATGTATTTTTATTTTGAGCACGTTTTTGTGAATATAAATAAATATTTTACGCACGTGAATTTGGTTTTATGCATGTGAATTTGGCTACGCATGTGTACATTGTGTTTTTTGCGTGAATTACTTTTGAGTCTTATCTGTCTCCATATAAAAGCAGCACAGACGCACACACCAATTGCTAAGTCTTCTTATACAGTTACTGTGACCATTATGACGTGATTCTCTCCTTTTGCCTTGCTTTGTTTGCTAATTGTTTATGTTGTTTGTCAGTGGTCATGACGTTTTCATATTCTGTCTTGTGATTTATATGTAGGTGTTTGATTAGGTTTGTAGTATTCCCACAGTACCTCACTGTTTTGTTACTTGTCACAAACAGCATCGTTTGAGTTTATGGAAGTGAAGTAGCTCCACACAAAACTTCCTAGTGCCAGTGGAAAGAGTGGCTAGCGTTGCGTGATCTGCAGTTGTACAGTGCCATATTACGCACATGACTTGGCAGGCGGAAAAACAAGTAGTTCCAACAAAGTTAGCATTTTTCAGATAAACTAGGGTAATTGTGGTTACTTTCCACTGTATTTCTATTTCCTTTAAACTACGAATTTTCTCCTAATTATTGAAATATCGATAGTTTGATAAGATAATCGATTTTTAGAACATACAAAGCTGGTATCGGAGATATCGATATTTTAGTATCGATCCGCACATCACTACTGTATTTGTCACTTGTTATAGGCTGGATTCTGTATAGCTGGGTGGTTTTCAGTTTTGTTCTCCCCCGTTCATTAGCAGCAACGAGTGCGGTGGGTAGAAAACGTTGCAGGTCGGGCAGCAGGACAACAACTGCTGAATATAAGCGGGAGCGGTCGGGTTCGGGATAAAACCTGGCGGGAGTGGGATTCCAAATTTAGTCCCGTGCAGATCTCTAATTCAGAAAGCTATTGTTGAAAACAAGGTTAAAAATGAGTAAACGCTCTTTAAAACAGCTAAACTTAATTGAGACATTTGCCTAAATGTCCTAAAAACTAATGTAATGTAATGTGTATTTCTACAGCACATTTATTGTGTATGGCCATACACCCAAAGCGCTTCACAATCATGAGGGGGCGTCTCTCCACACTACCACCAGTGTGCAGCTCCACTTGGATGATGCGACGGCCGCCACAGGACAGCGACGCCAGTGCTTCACCACACACCAGCTGTGTGGAGTGGAGAGATAGTAATAGAGCCAATTCAATGGAAGGGGATGATTGGGAGGCCATGATTGCAAGGGCCAATTGAGGGACTTTGGCCAGGACACCGGGGTTACACCCTAATCTTTTACAAGAAGTGCCATGGGATTTTAAATGACCACAGAGAGTCAGGACCTTGGTTTAACGTTTCATCCGAAAGAAGGCACCCACTGACAGTGTAGCGTCCCCTTCACTATACTGGGGCATTAGGACTCACACAGACCACAGGTTAAGCGCCCCCTGCTGGCCTCACTAACACCACTTCCAACAGCAACCTAGTGTTCCCTAGTGGTCTCCCATTTAGTTACTGACCAGGCTCAGCCTTGCTTGGCTTCAGCGAGTAACTGGTCTTGGGCGGCAGGGAGATATGGCTGTGGCGATTAACATAATGAGAGAAACATTGATCGCCTTTTTACAATTGCATCGAGAAAAAGCGCAAATACAAAATGCGTTCTGTGTCCTCAGTGTTTATGTTGTTATATGACGCGGTAAAATTTAAAAATGAAATTTTAATACATGAAGAGCGTTGTTAGTGAAGAGCTGCTGAGGGCAAAAAAATGATAAGCTATATTATTACTTGCTCTTATGTGCTGAAACACTGAACACTTTCCTGAAGATCACAGAATAATATGCAACATCCTTAAATAAAGGGGAATCACCTATTAAGTGTCATAAAGCCTATAGGGAAAAACATAATACGTTTCAGATCTCTCCGAAGCATTTGGGCTGAATGTTTGACGACGTCTACCAAAACGAAGATGTTAAAAAATACATTTCATACCAAGTTATTAACAGAGAATTTCTGTGGTGTTATATTATGGTGCGCTCACTGCGCTGGGTGCCTCCGTTAGTGGCGAGACCACTCGATGTTCGATGTCAACAGTCAACATGCCTGTGCGTGTAAACATATAGTGTACTGCTGTACTGTAACGTGTCATTTGTTTGTTTGGGTTGTCTTCATTTGAATGGTTTGGTGATGATGTGATGGTGTGCTTTATCTGCCTGATTCCCGCTGAAGTGGGCGGGTTGTGTGATGTTTGATTCGGGGGATGTTCTGGGGGCGGGGTTTGCGTGACGTGCTGCAAGCTACTAGCTCGACAGTGGAAACGCGACATGATTTCGGCCTCACTGCTCAACCTCCCGATTGGCCCAGCCTGATAAAAGCTCTGGCTGGCACTGGCCCGACAGTGGAAATGCGGCTAGTGTGTACTTCATGCTTCTGTCAGTCTATCGAGACTCCTGTCGCTGTTCATTTGTGCTTCATCTAAAACTCTACATTTATAATCCTCATAAGCGGGTCGTACACCAGAAGCGCCGCTCAGCAACGCGATGTGTCACATTACGCCACGCAGTGCCATGCATTTCACAATTCCAAACAAAGGTTTCTATCAGGGTACACACACTGGCTACGACTCAGGACACTGTTCATATTCTGCAGAAGTGCCATCTGAATAGTTTCATTTTAAATACATGTGAATGTACGCATTTGGTGTGTGCGATACTTCCAACTGTCATGTGCACACTGTGTTGCGACGCCGAGCAGTGCATCCGGTGTGTGACCTGCTTCACTCTATGCTGACATTATCTTCAGCAGCTCAAACACTCTAATGGCTAATGGACAGACGGCTGCTTCTCACTCAGGGCTGCTGTTTATGCTAATGAGATGGGCACTAGTGGGCGGAGCTTTCCCTCTCTGATGACACGTACAAAGGGAGAATGTCAATCAAAGTGTTTCTGCATCAAGTCTGATTATTACAAATCCAATTCATTCATGTTGAGCATTAGAATCTGGATAAATTCACACACTGCTGACACACACACTACTGGGGTTAAACCTTTTATGAAAGTACTTTGCATAATAGCTCCCCTTTAAGCATTAGGTTTAAACGTGTATGTAAACACAGCTATGGAGGGAGTGTGTGTTGTCAGGGTGTGTTTAGGAGCTCTGCTGTTGTTGGGGATTTCATTGTGTCTTGATGAATTTCTGATGAATGTTTTACTCTCATTTATATGTTTATTTAAGTGATTTCAGTATTATTATCTATTATAGTATTACCCATACCTGTGGCATTATTATCAGGTATGTGTGCTTTGGTAAATAAAAAAGTCATTCTGTGTAAATGCAGTCAGAGATGAGAAGATAAATTAGAAGAGCAGCATTAAAGGGCCATGAAAGCCCCTCGTTTCAGCAGGGTGTTTTCACACCTCTACTTTGGAAAAAGTCAGAAAAGTGGGCGTGTCCAGCTCTGTTTAGAGGGGCGTGTCAGAGGAACTAAAGTGGGATGGTGTGGGAGTGTCTATTTGGGCACGCGCGAGTTTCAGAGTCAAAATACACACACATGAGAAAGAGATGGTGTTTAACCTACATGGACATCTGTAGTCGAATTATTTGTCAAATTATTAAATGTTAGACTTTAACTGCAGTTTGGCTCTTTCATTCAGGGAATTCATTCATGCCCCTCGCGACAAACGAGATATTTGATTGGAGGATCTGCTTTAAGCGTGTATTTTTCATGCAATATTTGATACCGCACGGCGAATGAGAGAAAAAAAAACTCAGCATTTCCCGGAAACTTAGATGCACACGGCAGGTAGTGTCAGAAAGCCGCGTGTGTTATTCCGTGCACTAAATGCGGTGAAAACCCTACACGAGGTTAAAGTTTGGTTGTGGTGCTAACATGTTTACACTCGGTGCAATAGTTAACTTAATTCGATACGAACAAACTGAATAAACAAAGAGCACTGGTCGCTCACTTACCAAATCTGTAGAGACAGGACAATCACCAGCAACTAGAGCCGCGTCTTTATTAAGAGGAGACTACAAGCGAATCCGGATCTCAGCGTTTGCAGATGAGAACAGCTCTCAGGTAAACAATAATCCTCCTTAGACACGTAAGTTATTGTTGTCGAGCGTCGCGTACACTGTTAATCCACACGTGACTCCAGCTGCGCTCTCACAGAGAGAAAATGAAAACAAAACTGAACTGCAGCAAACTATAAAAGCAACACTTCACGCTTGTTTTACCAACACAACGTGGCGTCTCTGTCGTCTAAACACTGTGACAGTAATGAATATTAATGAAGTTGCACAATAGAGCGCGCTGATTGGTTTGAACCAAGCCTTACTCATGCATTAATGCAGCACACTGTAAGACGTAATAAGACACACTCTGGCACAGACGTCCAGTCTGCACGCTGGAATACACGCTATTATGTCATGACCGTGACGCAGCTTCAAAATTTGTTTCAAACCGGAAGTACCAATTTGCTTGAAATAACGCAAAAACAACCAATTTATACTTTTTACTGAAATATAGCTGTCCTAATAGTGTTTTTAGCAGTGTGGGACACATACACGACTGACAACAGCTCAAAACATGTGTTTTGGTGTTTCGTGACCCTTTAATGTCACAATGAGGGTTGATTTATGGAAGCAAGGCCATAAGGACACCTGCGTTTTGTTTTGTAACTCATGATAAGGCACACCTGCACGTGCGCCCACACTCAATTGTACTGACATCTAAAGAATTATGAGTACATATGAACTTCAGCTGAACTTACAGTTGACAGTTCAGTGGACAGTGAACAAGATATATTGTTGAGCATTGTTTTTTGGCTGAGTCATCGCTTTTTAAACAGGAAGGAAACACCATAACTGGACATGGGTAAGACCCCTGAAAGACCCTGAGATTCTATTGGTGGCGGGCATCTGAGAGATTTAAGATCCCATTAGCCGAGAAGCTGATGGAGGTGTGTAATGCGTAAATTTGGGTGGAGTATTAAGACACAGAAATGTATTTAAACTGTGTGCAAGCCTATGTTCAGCAGACACTCGAACGACCGGTCTTTGTTGTTACTGATGCTGTAACAATAAACTGCTTCATCTAAAGACTTCGGAGATCTCAGACTTTGTCATTTTTATGAAAAGTTTGACTTAGAGACTTGGAATTTTTTTTGCAGACCAGAATCTTTTTTCCACAACACTGTCAGAGAGATGATGACTGGATCTGTCAGAGACACACACAGCCGCAAACATCCCATGAGACGCAAAAAACCACTCTATTAAACACACACCCAAACACATCCTCATAAACACCATACAATAGTGACTTTATTCACAAAGCATCTTAAAGACACATTATGATTGTCAAATATGGGCCATTCTTCAACTACAGGCACTTTTAGCTTTGTGAAGTTGAGTGAAAAAACTTCCTCATAAGTGTATTTTGTCTAGTTTTACGATCTGTAATAGGACAAACTTAGATAAGAAGAGAAACATTTTGTCCATCGTGACCTGAACAAATGTCAATTCCACCACATCTTAATATACAGCACTGTAAAAAAAACTAATTTTACAGAAAATATCTCAATTTTTATTTTTATTTTTAAATTAGTCATTTTTTGTCATTCATTCATTCATTTTCTTGTCGGCTTAGTGCCTTTATTAAGCCGGAGTCGCCACAGCGGAATGAACCGCCAACTTATCCAGCAAGTTTTTACGCAGCGGATGCCCTTCCAGCCACAATCCATCTCTGGGAAACATCCACACACACACACACTACGGACAATTTAGCCCACCCAATTCACCTGCACCGCATGTCTTTGGACTGCACCCGGAGGAAACCCACACGAATGCAGGGAGAACATGCAAAAATGTGGCCTAAAAGTTATGCTCATGCACCCACAGTCCAGCGGCTTTCAAGAGCTCCAAATTTGACTTTTTGCAAGCAGCTATGAAACCATGACCCATTTGCTCATACACGACATACAACAAGTTGAATAACTGAGGAGGCATGTGGACAAAACACAACATCTAAATCAATTATGTTAGCATGTCATATTTATGCATATCAACAAAATTGGGGCTAGTGAAAATACAGGGTCCCACTTTATATTAAGTGTCCTTAACTACTATGTACTTACATCAAAAAGATAAATACAATGCACTTACTGTGTTTATAATGTATTTGAGAACACTTGTGGTGCTTTTGAGTTGGGATAGAGGTTGGGTTATGGACAGGTTTGGTGGTGTGGGCAGGTTTAAGGGTGTGTTAAGGTGTAAGGGATGGTCAACAGTGTATTTAGAAATTAAATACAAAAGTTAATTACAGATGTACTTACATACATTCATTTAATCAAGCATAAGTACACAGTAAATACATGCATTTACACAATTAGTACATTGTAACAAACTATTAGTTCCTGTGTACATATTACATATTAGTTAAGGCCACTTAATATAAAGTGGGACCAAATACAGAGTGGCTACACTCAAAAAAAAATCAACTAGGCATGTGTTGGATTTACAAAATAAAAATTTGTCAGATTGAAAAGAACAAGTCAAGTTTACGTATGTTAAATGATTAATTCATGTTATTTGAAACTGAATCAAGAAATAATCAAATGAATTTGATCAGAACATGCTTGAATGTTATGCATGTTATGTTGTTGGCTATATGTTTCCTATACATTTTATACTTTTACATTTTGAATAAGAGTACCAAAGTGAAGAAAGCTGTTTAAACCCAATTGGTAAAAAAAATGATGTTAACGTCCTACAGGTACTGCTTGGGGATCAGTTTTTTTAAGAGCCAAGGTTATTTTGTTGGCTAAATGTTTCTTATACATTTTATATTACATATTACAATTTTGGATATTATATAACATTTTGTATCAGAATATTAAAGAAGAAATTTGTTTAAATGTGATTGGTGCCTGCTAAAGGCTATAATAAAAGATATATATATTTATATAAATAAGATGTTTTCTGTCCTTTTTGTGTTGAATTACTTAATTTTAAATCTTGCTTCATAGTATTGTAATTTAAAAAATGTAATTTAAACAACAGGGCGAGGCAGTGGCGCAGTGGGTAGCACGTTCGCCTCACAGCAAGAAGGTTAATTAACTAATAGTCCTCCTGTGCAATATTTATTCTTTTTAAATATGTCTCAATTTTCCACAGTGTTTCCTCTAATATTTGTTCTTCTGGAGAAAGTCTGATTTGTTTTATTTCAGATAGAATAAAAGCAGTTCTTAATAGTTTTAAAGTCATGTTAAGGTCAATATTATTCGCCCCTTCAGCAATATTAGTGTTGGATTGTCTCCAGAACAAACCACTGTTATACAATGACTTGCCTAACTACCCTAACTTTACCCTAATTACCCTAGTGAAGCCTTTACATGTCACTTTAGCCTGAATACTAGTGTCTAGAAGAATATCTAGACTAATATTATGTGCTGTCATCATGACAAAGAGAAAAGAAATCAGTTATTACACTAATAATGTAATAACCAAACACTTTAGAATGCTCATCAGCCAATCAGAATCAAGCATTGCTATATTGCATGAATCTCTCATCCAATCAGGGTAAAGGTCAGAATCTCCAGCTTGTGTGTGTGCGTGAGCTGCATTTCTCATCAGACAGAGCAGCACATGGCAGACGTGAATGTGCGTTATCACATAACCACGAAACAACTTCCTAATTCTGCTGAAGTCTGACTGCTGTGTGAGTGTGTGAGTGTGTGTGTGTGTGTGTGTGTGTGTGTGTATTTATATGCTCTGGCCATTTGCTCGTGTTCATCTTTGACATTCTTGACAGCAGCTGAATTACATTCAGCACATTTCATCAGAATCTCCAGAAATAAACACCCGCTCTGTGTTTTTATAAATCTGCTTCTGACTGGACGTCTATTAACTGTGTCTGCTGAGAATGTGTGTGTGTGTGTCAAGAACAGTCCAGTAAACCTGTTGCTTAAATTGCTATTAAATAGATTAATTATAAAAATGAAGTAATATCAATCAGTTCCAAGTTAGTCAAGTCAACTACTCACTTTTAAAGTCAAGTGATCACTTATTAAAGGGATTATTCATCTTTTAGAAGAGAAGTCAACTAATCGGTTTAAAAGCTGCAAGTTTACTCACTTATTTTAAATCACCTAATCATTCTAAAAGCAACACGTTTTAAAATTGTGACCAAAAAGTAAATTTAATATAAAATCAAAAATACAAAACATAAAATAAAATACAATTAAATTTAAAAATGTAATACAGTAAAACTAAATTAACAATGTTATTAAATTAAACATTTAATAAAATTAAAAAATTAAATTAATTAAAAATACAATTAAAATTAAATGTTACTAAATAAACAAAAATAATAACTGCATATATATATATATATATATATATATATATATATATATATATATATATATATATATATATATATATATATATATATATATAACTAAAACACAGTGCACATTTTTCAATTTTTAAATAATTAAATGACACTTTTTAATTCATATTTGACCCAACACAGCATTACAACAACCCAACATTTTTAGCACACAGTTATCTCAGATTTATTCAGCTTTAGAAAGCGGCTTTCTAGAAAGACTTTCTAGATAAGATGATTAAAAGATTAAGTATCTGTCAGATAATTGTCGATGTTTTCATCGAGGAGCATCAGTCAGCATGTGTAGTCAAGGGTTTGTTCAACACTAAACACGGGCAGCAGCAGAAATATTGATGCTTTCTCTCTCTGTTTCTCTTGGCTTTCTGCCCTGCTCAGACTTTGTGATTGTTTGGTTTCTCTCTCTGGCCCTCGCATGAGTTTCAGGCTGCGCTCCAGAAGGGATTCGTGCTGAGAGAGACACACAGCTGCCACCTCTGAACCGTGCACTCGGCTTTTTCTGTTTTCATTTATTCGGGGCTATTATTGCTCCTTTTATAACTCTGGGTTCAGGGAGTCTATCTGGCCTTAATTCAGGGCTTTAGATTCGCTGTCGTACCTTTGGGTTCAAGAGCCGATCCACACACAATCAAACTGTAAGAGTGTTACTGTGAAACACCGGCAACACTTTAGTTTAAGAAACCGGTCACACTATGAATGAAAGAACGAATAATCTAATAATCTAATATAATATAATATCTTCATCACAGAAAGGTAATAAGTCAGTGTATAGTGACACATATATATATAGACATACATACATACATAGACACTATCTTATTGGCTTATATTGTTAAAAAAAAACCTATTGGCTTATAAAGATAGTAAATATAAGTATCATAAATATTATATATTGGCTTAGATAAAATAAATATTTAAATTATTAGTTTATTTATTTACTTATTATATAATATTTTATTTGATTTATTTTTTATTTTTAAATTGAATTTATTTTGAATTTAATAAATCTTTTTAGTTGTATTTTACTTGCATTTTTAAATTGAATAGAATTTATTATTTTTATTTTATATTATTACTTTAATTTTATTAAACTGATTTCTTTATTAATTTTATTTTATATTTTATTTTATTTGATTTTATTATTTTTTTTATTATAGTTTTTTTGTTTAATTTAGTTGTTTTTATTTTTTTTATTTTACTTTAAGTAAATATATATATATATACACACACACACATACATAAATATATTTTTAAGAACATTTATTTCACCCTTGTTTAAATTTGCATTTTTTCATCAATAGTTTAGTTGTTTTTTTGTTTTTTTAGCTTATATTGTTAAAAAAAATATATTGGCTTATAAAGATAGTACATATAAATATCATGATTATTACATACATGGCTTAGATGAAAAAAAAATTATTAGTAGTTTGTTTATTTATTTATTTATTTTATTTGATTTATTTTTTTAATTGAATTCATTTTTAATTTAATAATTTTTTATTTAGTTGTATTTTTATTAAATTTTTAAATTAAATAGAATTTATTATATTTTATTTTATATTATTTCTTTAAACTGAATTTTATATTTTAAAATATTTTATATTATTGTTTTTTGTTTAATTTAGTTTTTTTCATTTTTTTATTTTACTTTAAGTAAAATAATTAAATTATTAAATTAAATTAAAATAAATTGAATTAAATTTTAGTTTAGCTAACATCTACTAAAATTTCAATTTTTTTAAGTTAGCTATAACAGCCTGGCTTTTACTTTATTTTTTTTATTTAATATTCATTTTTTTTTATTTAATTTTAACAATAATTTTTAATTGAATACTTTTTTTTTTTTTTTTTAAGTTTAATGTTTATTAAAACCATTTTTTTTAAGTTAACTATAGCACCCCGGCTCCAAGCTTCATGAAAACTCATTAGACACACAATCTTCTACCCAAAAACACAGGTTGACAAAAACCTAGATGCTCTGAGCATGCAAAGACAGAAATCTTCACAGCGAGTGAATAAATGAGCTGCATTTAACGCACTTTTAGCCCGTGTGTTTTCTGCAGGTTCAAGAGTTCAGCAGTTTCTGTTAACTGCTCGACGCCAGTCTGCCAACCCAGCTTTGGTTTGGGGTGAACGATCGTGATGTGTGTATCGTAAAAACCCCAGTCTGTGCGGTTCAGCTGGAGGTCACGGCCCGCGCTCGCAAAAAAACAAGCCAAACACGAGAGACAGAGTCAGATAACACCGAGACTATCGTCTGAAAACCAGCTTCAAAATGTCTCATTCTTCAGATACTGAGACCGCAACCACGGTATCTGATGGTTTCTTAGTAAAACACACTTCACACACATCAGATCTGCATAAATGAGTACACACTCTGTTGAAAATGAATATTTGTGTCCCTTTTTCAGTGAATATAGTAAATATACACTAAAATGAACAGGCAAATTAGCAGTTTTGCATATTTTGTGATTCCTTGCTGTCTCTCTGTCCAAACTTTGGACCAAACTCAGCACAGAGGTCCAAGAGGATAGCTCTAGGAAATGTGAAACGGCTAATAAGCCAGTCATCATCGTGGGCCAGAAAATCACTGTGAGCGTTGATACATGAGGCCCCTGATCAGGACATCCCAACTCAATAATGCACATATGTTTTCATGCACATTTTCTAAATGTATGCACGTCATTTCCATCAACCCAAGCTAAAAATATTCCACTTAAATGGAAAATGTGCATGACAGTAAAATGTTCTCACGGGCATGTGACGGGATTTGCATATCTGCTTTGCGTGTGAAAGTATTAAACATTCGACTTCAAAGAGGGATGATTACACAACACTGTCAGCAGCTAAAAACAGAAAGTGCTTTACGTGTTTTACGGCTGTTCATTTACACAACAAAGACCAAAAACAGACAAAACAAAGACAAAAACGAGCACACGGGAAACAGGTTTTATAGTTCAAGCTTTCGTAAAAACAATACAGTAGGGGTCTCAGTGTAAACACCAATCTGATTTAGCGAATGAAAGTTCATGTGTCTTACTGTCAGTGGTGGAAAGAGTAGTGAAAATCATACTCAAGTTAAAGTACCATTGCCTAAAAATGTAGCGTGAGTAGAGTAAAGCCGCCCTTCCACCGCACACGACATTTGGACACTACTGTGGGAATTCGCCCCCTTGTGGCAGCCGCACAGTATTTTCAGTGTTGTCGTGCACCACGGGGGAGAAGCTGATTCTCAACGGTGTCCGAAATAAAGGACTGCAAAAGCAAGAGCCTTTATTCTTTGTGCGTTTACATGGTTTAATGGATGAATGAATACTAGAAACTCATAGACCGCTAAAATATTGGAGGGAATGTGGAGACAACATTAAAAATATATATTTTTATTACTTTCTTACTTACATTTATAAACAGAAAAGGTTTTTCTTTAATACAGACTTTTTATAAATCAAAAAAATAACCAAATAAACTCTATTTCTCATCTCGCGCGCACGGATCTGCTTGGAAAACACTGGAATACATCACATCCGGTCGGCAGGTCGCATACGGTCTAGTCGCAGGAGTTCAAATATATCAACGGATCCGCAGCTCAATTGGGATCCTAATTTTCCGCATACGGAGATGATTGGAACTCAACGCAGCTCCCGGACTGCTCTCCACTGGAAATGAATGACTTCCGGTCTGTCGCTTGTCGTGTGCAGTGGAAAGGCGGCTTAAAAGTGTCTGCTGTAGATATTACTCAGAGTAAAAAGTAGCCCTTTCAAGAGTACTCAAGAGTAGTGAGTATTACGCTTTGAAAAGCTGATGCGTTTATGTGTAATTTGTGCATGTGTGTGTAAACGTAACATTCTGTAGTGCATCGAGTTATTGTCCAGCAGGCACACAACATCATCAGACATTGACATAAGGTTAGATTTAGGTTGTGATGTCAGATAACCAAAAATCAATGTCTAGCCAGCGTCTAAGGACAACATTATTTGTTCAATAACAACATCAAAGACGTTGATATTTGGTTGACTTTAGGTTGTGTTGGAAAGTGACCAAAATCCAATGTCGAGCAAACATCCTAAACCAACGTCATTTTGGCATCACATGCTGACACTTCCATGATTTTCATGGAAAAACAAAATGCAACGTCCTCATGACACTGGGGTAACACGTCATTCTGACATCATGTTGACATCTTGTGTCTGCTGGATGTTTAAGGGCATTTCGATCATCATACAGTAAACGTCCATCATCTTCTCATCAGTGACCTGCATCTTAACAGTCTATGGCACAGGTGTCAAACTCAGTTCCTGGAGGGCCGCAGCTCTGCACAGTTTAGGTTCAACCCTAATTAAACACACCTCATCAAACTAATTGAGTCCTTCAGGCTTGTTTGAAACCTACAGGTAGGTGTGTTGGAGCAGGGTTGGAGCTAAACTGTGCAGGGCTTCAGCCCTCCAGGAATTGAGTTTGACACCCCTGGTCTAGGGTCAAAGCATGTAAAGATTTTGGACATCTTGGACACTTTTAATGCTTCCGAACAGTTTGCTGCAGTTGTAAAGCGCACATGTTTTGAGGTAGGGTCGGGTATCGTTTGGGGTTATTTCAATAGCGGTGCTAAATCAATACTTTTAAAACGATACCAGTGCCAAAACGGTGCCTGAACCGATACTTTTAGCCACAAAATTATTTGACAAATTTTTATTTTTATTTTAATCATTATAATTGAACAATATATTTATATATTGGCAAGGCAGTGGTGCAGTAGGTAGTGCTGTCGCCTCAAAGCAAGAATGTTGCTGGGTCGCTGATTTGAACCTCGGCTCAGTTGGCGTTTCTGTGTGGAGTTTGCATGTTCTCCCTGCCTTTGCGTGGGTTTCTTCGGGGTGCTCCGGTTTCCCCCACAGTCCAAACACATGCGTTACAGGTGAATTGGGTAGGCTAAATAGTCCGTAGTTTATGAGTGTGTGTGTGTGTGTGTGTGAATGTGTGTGTGGATGTTTTCCAGAGATGGGTTGCGACGGATAAGTTGGCGGTTCATTCCGCTGTGGCGACTCCGGATAAATAAAGGGACTAACCCAACAAGAAAATGAAAAAAAAAATAACATTTATATATTTATAATAAGTTTAAAGTAAACATCAATTCATATATTATATATTTATATTGCATTAATATATTTATTTTGATCAAGCCTCTTTTGAGGTAGTTCATGAGGCGGTAAACCTTCTATGTGTGATTTGATTTGACAGGAATCACAGGGCTGATTTCTCTTATCCCCATAGAGAAGAATAAATAAAGTAGTGCCTGCAGGATGAAGGAAAATAGTGGAGTAAAAGTACAGATACTGCACTAAACATGCACTCAAAGGAAAGTAAAAGAGCACATTTTTAAAAATACTTACTAAATTACAATTCCTGAGAAAAACTACTCAATTATAGTCATTTGAGTATTTGTAATTAGTTACTTTACTCCATTGCTTACTGTGGAGGTAAAGTCTAGAAGGGATACAGCTGTGGATACTCGCATCAACACCGCATCTATTTGACACTGAACACCAGGGGTGGCCAATCCTGTTCCTGGAGATCTACCTTCCTGCAGATTTCATTTGCAACCCTTATCAAACACACCTGTCTGTTATTATCAAGTGGATTTCAGGTCCTAATTAATTGGTTCAGGTGGGTTTGATCTGGGTAGGAGCTAAACTGTACAGGAAGGTAGATCTCCAGGAACAGGATTGAGCACCCCTGCTGTACACCCTTCATCCTTCTGAAAGATGTTCCTTCATCTTTAAAAATAGCTTCTATCACTCCAATACTGAAGTAGACTGGTGCTGATTTCAATGATCTAAACAACTTTGGGCCAATTGCAAACCTTTGTTTCCAAAATACTGGAAAGTACAGTAGCAGCTCAACTTCACTCACATCTGCTTACTCACAACATCTATGAGCACCGTCAGTCTGATTCAGTCTGAAACAGAGCACAGAAACAGTCCTCACTAAGGATGCTACTGATCTGATCCCGGCTGTTTGTCTATACTTATTTAGATATCACCGCTGCTTTCCATACCATTAATCATTCAATACTACTGAATCGCCTCAATTGGAATCGCTGATGATGCCCTCTGCTGGTTTACATCTTACTTAAGTGACAGAAAACAGTTTGTCCAGGTGAAGAACAGTCGCTCTGATGCAGTCTCAGTCACTCATGGTGTTCCTCAGGGATCTGTACTGGGTCCTCTTTTATTTATCATTTACAGTTTACCTTTAGGTCATATATTTCCTTTGTATGGCATAAATGTTCATTTTTATGCTGATGATATGCAACTTTATATGTCTACTAAGAATGCTGCATCTCATCCGCCCCACGATCTTACTAAATGTCTGTGAGATTGTGGATGACCAGTAAATTTATAAAGCTAATGCCGAGTTCAGACTGTGTGATTTTTACCCCGATTTTGGCTCGCCGACAGGTTTTGAGAAATCGCCGACAAATGCCTGAAATCACAGGCAAATCGGTGAGCGTGCACATGAGTGACAATCACACAGTATGAACGATCAAAGACGACATTTTTTATTTGCCTATAGGCTTCAGTTTTTTTATTTAAATCAAGTTTTAACAGATTTCCCAAAGAAAATTATGATATTTTTTTTTAGATTTTCATATTTGAAGAGTTCAGATGCAAAAACCTCTATATGACTTTTAATATTTATTTCTAAAATTATAATTTTTCTCCAACTTCTGTGTGTGGATTTAACTTTTATAGTGATGAATATGTTCTTTTCATTGCCTTTAAAGTGAAATAACTGAACATAAATATACGAGACTGAGAAAAATGCTCATTTACATTTCTTTATTCTAAGAATTTAAAGTTTTAATTTCTAATTCTAAGTATTTTTTATTATTCATAAAACTGTAATAAAACTTAGTTTAAATGCACATGTGTAAATAAAGCAATTTGACAAAATGGTAGGAAATATTTTTGGTACATCAATGATATCCAATAATCAAAACTATCCAACAAGATAATCCAGCAAAAATTAGTTCTTAATATGTCACTAAAATGTAATATTTATACCTTAATTAATAACAATGAATGATTAATCAGGTGAATAACTGCAAAAAGGTGCAGTTTTTCAGAAAACAAATAACCCCTCCTTCCAATAAGCTGGCCACAGGCCTAAAAGTGTAATGTTAATGAACTGATAAAGAGAGAGTTTAATAAACACTTTCGTTTATTTTCGTACAAATTAAGCATGTGTCATAGTATAATTAAAAGATGGAGCACAGGCTGTAGTTTTTCTGACATTGTTTCACCCGAACTTGGAGATGTTACTCTAGAGCAGGGGTCTCAAACCCGCGGCCCGTGGGCCATTTGCGGCCCTCAGTGCAATATTTTGTGGCCCGCGCCGACCGCTGTACACTGACAGAATCCGTCCACACTACGCCGGAGTTCTCGAGCGCTGAAAACGGATCGTTTCAAAAACGCTGGAGAGGCCGTTTTCATTCTGAAACGCTGCTGCTCCGTCTCAGTGTGGATGGGGAAAGACGGAGGCATCTGAAAACGGAGGCGGGGCTGCAGACATTCGCCTCTCTGATTGGGGCTTTTCCTGAATATTAAGTAGCCCACACACAGTTCAGTCCTGAATCTTCTCCGTGTAAGTTCAGACTTCGCAAATGGAAGTTTTGAGTGTGTGAGAAGTGTGTGAGAAGTTATTCTCCATCTTGAACTTCAATAAGTCAAAGTACAGGTCTAGACTTAATGATGATCATCTTCAAGCCATACTGAGGGTCTCAACTGCTTCCGCTCTAAAGCCAAATGTGGTTCAGATTTGTGAGAAGCGCTGTCAAGTCTCTGGCAGCAAGGAGTAGGCAAAAGATGCCATGTTCAGAAGAACTGTTCATAATCTTCACTCAATGTTCTATTAATGTTCAGGACACTTCATGTTCAGAAGAAATAATTAAAACTGTTAATGATGACATTTGAGGACTTTTTTTGTGAAATGCCTTATGCGGCCCAGCCTCACCCAGACTGTGCCTCCTGCGGCCCCCAGGTAAATTGAGTTTGAGACCCCTGCTCTAGAGATTAGGAGAACTGACAGGGTCATATACGTTTACAGGTGTTTATTCTGCAGTAAGTTTTCAGGGAATATTGTATAATAATATATCAGTCTGCTTTAACGTTAAACTGACCATAAAAGCGGCGAAAACACTAGCAATAGCGGCATTATCATGATGGACTCATTCAGTATAGCGAACTTGAGCTTATGTGACTTACACTTTTCACTGAAAAACGCTCTTTATGTCCACCTTTTTTTGCCACCGCCATCCTCACTTGTGCGTGTCACACAAAACGGGGAAATACCCCTGAGCAGTTGTTTTGGAGCTGCTTGTATCTGAAAGCAGCCTCTCACATGACAGCAGGGAAAGGCACAGCCAATCACAATGTTCATATGTGTTTGAGGACGGTGCGACTTGAGGAGAGAACGTGATTTAACCCTTCCGGCATGTCTAGGTTTAGATTAACAGCGCAATGTTTTTATTTTTTTTTAAATAAATTAAATTATTGGTGGGGACATTTCAGTATTTGGTGGATATTGGTGGGGACACGTCCCCTCCGTCCACCCTAAATCTACGCCCCTGAGTGGAGGTTTGACAGGAGCATCAGTGTCTGTTTGACGTTTCATACAAAAAGTTTAAAAAGAAAGTTGAGGAGAAATGGCTAATTCCCTTCAAACCTATGTGAGCAATTATGTACATGTTCTACCCCACTGAAGGCTTCTTTCTCGTTATGTAATAACACAACATATACAACGTTTTTGGCTGTGAGATTTGGACGAAGTTGTCGGCGATTCTTCCTATAGTAAAGTCATGCAATGTGAAAGTCCCTGTCACCGATCCATCTTGCAGTGTAAACAAAGCAGCGACGAAACGCTAGCCATGCAGTGTAAACATCTGTGACACAACTAGTGAACATCATGGTATAATGCTAGTAAAACTGAAGCCCTTCTGGTTGGTTCTAAGGGCGTACTCACACTATGCTATCCGAACCGTGCTCAGGCCCCTTTCCTGGATCGTTTGAGAAGTGTGAGTGCTCTGAATCGGGCTATGGCCCAGTTGGAAGAGGTGTGCCTGAGCGCGGTTCACTTGGGCTTTGGCGCGGTACGCTTGTGTGTGAGTATAAAACGCGCCCTAAGCCCGAAACTGAAAGCGAGACGTGACTTTTAAGGGACTGTTTCATATGGATTTATTAATCATTCTTACTGTTCAGTGAACGCAAACTGCCCTAGATTATTAAAGACCCAAACCCCTCACTGCACCACAGCTGCACCTTCAGCAGACCTCCTCATTCCTGCAGCACGAGGGCTTTATATGAGCGTCTAAAGTGGCGGATCTGTTCAGTGAAATATTTGACTGCGTGTCCCCGCATATCAAACCACTAAAACTGTATAACTAGAGTAATCTCCACATTGCTGAGCGAGAGCGCTCCTTACTGAACAGCGCATCATCGATGACGTAAGCATCATTGAGGATAATTCGGATAATTGCTTGCTAATTAAACATGAGAGGTTTCAGTGTTGGCTATAGGATAATGTAGGTCACTTTAAAGATGTGCACAATCTGGTTGACTCTCCAACCGTTTGTGTATTTGCATTATTTATATCATTTATTTAAAGCTTTGTTTGTTTATTAGATCGTAAAGCCTTTTTATGTTTATTCAGATCTTATTTTCATTCTACTACAGCAATAGCTGGATGCCTTCACCCATATTAGGGATTTCCTAGAATGTTCTACTACTTTTATGCGGCATATTTGGAATTTCTGCTCAAGTATGAATAAAACAGGCATTACATGCATTTAAAAATGCCCACATCACCCTTTTGAGGAAAACTGAAAAAAAAATCCCTCCGAAGAAATTTTTGTAGCCTGCTATTTTTGATAAAATTGTTATTATATAAAAAAATAGTAGCCTATTGAATATCAATATTTTGCAAGGTATTGAATTTAGAAATTCCAGTATCTTGACAACACCACACCTCAGTTAATCACTCTGTCCAAATGAACATGCTTGTAGCTTTGTATCACATTGGATAACAACTCGCATTATAAAATAAATCATATTTTCAGATTTGAAGACACTTCAACTTCTTTGTGGCTAAGCCCCTTATCCTTTTCGACCCTAGCAACGCCCCTGATAGGGGAACTGATCAACTAAATTAGCCGTAGTGTATGAGTGTGTGTATGGGTGTGTTTCACAGTACTAGGTTGCGGCTGGAAGGGCATCATCTACATCAGAGGTCACCAAACTTGTTCCTGGAGGGCTGGTGTCCTGCAGATTTTAGCTCCAACCCTAATCAAACACACCTGAACACAGAGGCGGACTGGCCATCTGGCAGACCGGGCACTTTCCCAGTGGGCCGACATACTTTTTGGGCCGGGCTGATCATCGTCTTATGATCTGATCGGCCCAAAAAGGCTTAACAGCCTATCGTTTTTTTCTGCCTTATTAATTGACGCTGCTGTGATCTGTGACTCTCTGAAAGTAGATGCTTTTTTTCCCGGACAGACAGACCGGGCCGGCCCATGTGACACTCTGCAGCCCATTGGCTCTTTTCGGTATTGACATTGTGCTGGCCCAGTCACAAACTCCTATTTTGGACTCCGTGTGAGTGTGCGTCGTCTGTGTGTATTTGTCAAAATAGTCGAGAGTCAAAGAGAAGAAACGCAAGGGAGGCGCAGAGAAATCGCGGGAAATACACCGGCGTTTCATTTTGCGGTTCTGAGAAGTTCTCCGTTCATTCTAGTACACGGCTAAAAGCGCAAATCACGTGACCACACACATGCACACTTTCCAGTAGTTCAGCAGGTGAGCATAAACCCCAGGTGAGAGTATAGTGCATGTCAGACAGTTCATCTGCTGGATCTAAGTTGTTAAACGTGATATTCATCTTGTTGTCTCTATCGAAAAACTCTTATGTCTTTTGAATCACTTGTTCTCAGTTAACTGTTTTGGCTGAGTGCAAAGATAAGCTAATATATTAATTTATGTAACCACATACACTGATTCTGCACAATGACTGACTGCTTACCTTTATCGTTTAAATTTAATGTGCGTTATACTGTTATAATGGCCATTATTGATTATTAAAACTGATATTCTGCAAAAGAGACTGGGTAAAGTTCATTCTTTTCAATGGAAATGAAAGGAGACAGTTATATTTAAGCCCTATTTTGTTTTAAATATGCAGAGTGAAGATGACGCTCATATACATATGCAGCTACACGAGGCTGTTTGGTGTCTGTTAATCATAAAATCAAAATGAAACAAATTTGACATGTCTTCATTGTTTAGATAGTGAAACAGCAAGCAGGATGAGGTGAATGAGGTTATAAAGTACACTGTTCCCTTTGAAGATTTACCCATGCATTAGCAGGCAGTTTTTGTTATGTTTTATTATTGAATATAGGCTGAGTGAATAGTGTATTAAATAAGCTAAATCGGCTGTAGTGTATGAGTGTGTGTGAATGCGTGTGTATGGGTGATTTCCAATATTGGGTTGTGGCTGGAAAGGCATCTGCTGCATAAAACATGCTGGAATAGTTGGCAGTTCATTCCACTGCGGCAACCCCTGATAAATAAGGGACTTATGCGAAGAAAAATAAATGAATGAATAGTGTATTTGTTAGAACTCAACAAATATCTTTATGGACAGTAAACAGAAATTAAATTGAGATTAAAGTTTGTATTTATTTATTTCATATATATGGCTTTTATGTTTTTAGAATATGAGTTGATAAAAATATTGGACGTGCATAGATAGATAGCATTTTGATTGAATTTAGTGGGCCGCTCTGGCCCAAAATGCCAGGGCCGATTTTTTGCCCCAGTCCAGCCCTGCCTGAACAAGATAATCAAGGTCTTACTAGGCATACTTGAAACACCCAGGCAGGTGTGTTGAGGCAAGTTGGAGCTAAACCCTGCAGGGACACCGGACCATCAGGAGATTGGTGACCCCTGCTCGACATAAAACATAATCTGGAATAGTTGGCGGTTCATTCCGCTGTGGCAAGCCTTGGTTAATAAAGGGACTAAGCCGAAAATAAAAGGACTGAATGAACGTTTGATTTTGTAACAGTGTTCATGCGCAAAGACAGCGCCAACTACTGGTCTCACATCAATTATACAGCAGCTCTCATGTGAATATTCGTGTGAACAGGGCTTGTTTTGACAACTTTATATATTCTTCAGGTTTTGCGTACAGACAACACAGAGAAAACCTTTTTGTTTTTACTATATTGTTGTTATCTAAATATACCGTAAGTCAGATTCTACCTCAATCTCTCATAATTCCTCCATTTGAACTCAAAATGAAAATAAAGGTGTGAAATAAAAGTGCTTTCACTCGCTGCGACTACTGATCGTTTGTTTTATTTTTTTTTTTTACTATGATCTTCTGTGAAGCTGCTTTGACACAATCTACATTGTAAAAGCGCTATACAATTAGAGGTGAAGTGAATTTTAGAAGAGCCGTCTAAGAGACAGTTTAGAGTTGAATCATCACTAACATTTGAAGCACAACTACCTGCATTTATTGTTTCTGTTTTGCATTATCTACTTTATTAGCAAATAATATAGAAGATATAGAGATGTACTTATGTACACTACCTGACTAAAGTGTTGTTGCCTGTCTAAGTTTAGGAACAGTAAATAATAGCTGGACTTCTAGTTGATGATTTGGTGTCAGAAGTGTCTCTATGAAAGGTGAAGGCCTCTAGATTTTGTTTATTTGAGCTCAATTAAATCTGATCATGTCTTGATGTTGACTGATTTGATGAGGACAGTGCGCTCTGACTCTGCTCAGACTAAAGTCTCATCACTGAACAGAAATAATGTCCAGTATAGAATATAAAGTGCTGCTGCAGTGGAGACAGAATGAATATTGTGTCTGACTCCATCATGAGCTTGGAGGACTGCATCCATACATCTCTGACACGACTCACATCACTGATTAATAAAGTCATCTGGAATGAAGAAGAAAGAGTTCAGCAGGACTCCCAGAGTTCATCAAGAGTCTTTGTGTTCATCTTCAACGCCTCCTCCTTCATCTTACTCAATAATGTTCATGTCTGGTGACTGGGCTGGCCAATCCTGGAGCAGCTTGACCTTCTCTGCTTTCAGGAGCTTTGATGTGGAGGCTGAAGTATAAGCAGGAGCGCTATCCTGCTGGAGAATTGTCCCTCTCCTGTGGTTTGTAATGTAATGGGCAGCACAGATGTCTTGATACCTCAGGCTGTTGATGTTGATCATCCACTCTGCAGATCTCTCCATACTGAATGTAACCCCAAACCATGATTTCTCCTTCACCAAAATTGACTGATTTCTGTGAGAATCTTGAGTCCATGCTGGTTCCAGTAGGTCTTCTGCAGTATTGGTGATGATTGGGATGCAGATCAACAGATGATCCAGCAGAGGAATCCACCTTCAGCATCTTTTACACATCATCAACTAAAGACGAGTTATTATTTACTGCTCTTACAACTGAAATCAATGACAAGACTGTTGTCAGGCATACATTCATACACCAATACTTCTCATAACTACATTTAATTTCATTCAATAGTTTGTGCTTTTGTTTTAGCTTAATTTGTGTTTATTTCAGTTGCTTTATATTGCATTATAATTATGATCATAATACGTTTTACACAGCAGATACCCTTTCAGCAGCAACGCAGTGCTGGGAAACACCCATACACACTCATTCTCTCTCACACACACACACTACAGCCAATTTAGTTGATCAATTCCCCTATAGCGCATGTGTTTGGACTGTGGGGGAAACCCGGAGGAAACCCAAACCAACATGGAGAGAACATGCAAACTCCACACAGATTCACCAACTGACCCTGCCAGGACTCGAACTAGCAACCTTCTTGCTGTGAGGCAACAGTGCTAACCACTGAGCCACCTCTATAAGTTATTCATAGAGTCATATATAGGAAAACATCTCTAAAAATAAACAAGATCTCACCCTAAAATGTGGATACCAAAGGAAGAGTTGATATGAGGATCTCATTAAAGCTATCACAGTAGTGTTCACTTACGAAACAGACCACAGCCAGTGCACTTAAATAATGCCTTTAAACTAAATGAGCTGTATTTGCTGTGCAATGATGCTGTACTTTGCATCATCTGCTTATAACTTTCATCATACTGATATAATGTTTACAATCAGAATGATTGATTTGGCTTCGCAGAGTGCCGTATCCTGGTGGGATTATTAACAAATACAGGTCTTGACAATAAAAACACACACATCTCTGGCTGCTCTGGGTTTACACGACGCCTCGGGCGACTATTGCTGAAATAAGTCTGAACCCCTGCAGGACAAACAAATAAATGTGTCCCATGTGGCGTCCCAACAGATCGCGTTTCTCCACTGCTGTCTGTGCTGGAGTAATTAGCCCTGTCCAAAAAGAAAGAAAGAGAGAGTAAAAAACTAAACAAACCTAAACCAAAACAAGGGTAAACAATAAACTCTGTGCAACCCAAAGGGGCAGTTCACTCACAAATCAGTGGTCATTTACTAATCCTTTACTTGTTTCAAAACTTTAGGAGTTCTTTATAATCTGTTGAACACTAAAGAAGATGTTTTGAAAAATGTTGGAAACCTGTAACCATTGACTTATTATAACCAGATTATTTGTTTTTTTCTACCATGGAAGTCAGGGGTTTCAACATTCTTCAAAATATCTTCTTTTGTGTTAGTTTAAGATCTGTGCTGGAGTAATCAGCCTCATCCAAAGAGCAAAACAACAAACAAACAAACAAAACAAACAAACAAACAAACAAACAAACAAACAATAAAAGCTAAAACAAGGTTAAAATGAAGTCTGTGCAACTTCACAATGACTTAAAGGGTCAGTTCACTCAAATATGAAAACTCTGTCATCATTTACTCTCCCTTTACCCATTTTAATCCTTCATGAGTTTCTTTCTCCTGTTGAACACTAAAGAAGATATTTTGAAAAATGTTGGAAACCTGTAACCATTGACTTAAACTGTATTTTTCCTATGGACGTCAGTGGTTTCAGCATTCTACAAAATATCTTCTTTCATGTTGGTTTGAGATCTGTGCTGGATTATTTAGCCTCATCCAATAAGGAAAACAACAAACAAACAAACAAACAAACAACACAAGCTAAAACAAGGTTTAAAAATAAAGTTTGTGCAAATTAATGTGTTAGTTCACCCACAAATCTGACAAATCAGTCGTCATTTACTTGTTTCAAACCGTCATGAGCTTCTTTCTCCTGTTGAACACTAAGGAATATTATTGTAAAATGTTGGAAACCTGTAACCATTATCAAATTGTATTTTTCCTACTATATAAGTCAGGGGTTTCAGCATTCTTCAAAATATCCTCTTTTGTGTTAGTTTGAGATCTGTGCTGGAGTAATCAGCCTCATCCAAAGAGCAAAACAACAAACAAACAAACAAAACAAACAATAAAAGCTACAAGGGTAGCTTGGGTAAACAATAAAGTCTGTGCAGCCCAAAGGGGCAGTTCACCCACAAATCAAACAAATCAGTGGTCATTTACTAATGCTTCACTTGTTTCAAAACTTTAGAATATCATCTGTTGAACACAAAAAGAAGATATTTTGAAAAATGTTGGAAACCTTTAACCATTGACCTACACAGTATTTGTATTTTTTTACTATGGAAGTCAGGTAGTTCATTCTGCTGTGGTGACCCCGGATTAATAAAAGGACTAAGCCGAAAAGAAAATGAATGAATGAATGAATGACTATGGAAGTCAAAGGGTTTCAGCATTCTTCAAAATATCTTCTTTTGTGTCAGTTTGAGATCTGTGCTGGAGTAATCAGCCTCAATCCAAAGAGCAAAACAACAAACAAACAAACAAAACAAACAACAAAAGCTAAAACAAGGTTAAACAAAGTCTGTGCAGCCCAAAGGGGCAGTTCACCTACAAATCAAACAAATCACTCTTCATTTACTAATGCTTTACTTGTTTCAAATTGTTATGAGTTTCTTTATCATCTGTTGAACAATAAAGAAGATATTTTGAAAAATATTGGAAACCTGTAACCATTGATTTCTAGATTATTGTTTTTTTTTCTGCTATGGAAGTCAGGGGTTTCAGCATTCTTCAAAATATCTTCTTTTGTGTTAGTTTGAGATCTGTGCTGGAGTAATCAGCCTCAATCCAAAGAGGAACACAGTAAACAAACAAACAAACAAACAATAAAAGCTAAAACAAGGTTAAAAATGAAGTCTGTGCAACTTCACAGTGACTTAAAGGGTCAGTTCACTCAAATATGAAAACTCTGTCATCATTTACTCTCCCTTTACCCATTTCAATCCTTCATAAGTTTCTTTCTCCTGTTAAACACTAAAGAAGATATTTTGAAAAATGCTGGAAACCTGTAACCGTAACTTCCATAGTAGGAAAAACAAATACCATGGAAGTCATGTAGTTTCAGCATTCTTCAAAATAACTTCTCTGTTCATTTGAGATCTGTGCTGGAGCAATTAGATTCATCCAAAGAGGAAAACAACAAACAAACAAACAAACAAACAAACAATAAAAGCCAAAACAAGGTTAAAAAATAAAGTCTGTGCAAACTAAAGGGGCAGTTCACCCACAAATCAAACAAATCAGTCGTCATTTACTAATCCTTATTTCAAACAATTATGAGTTTCTTTATCATCTGTTGAACACTAAAGAAGATATTTGGTAAAATGTTGAAAATCTGTAACCATTAACTTACATTGTATTTTCCCCATGCATATGGAAGTCAATGGTTTCAGCATTCTTCAAAATATCTTCTTTTGTGATCTTTTGAGATCTGTGCTGGAGTAATCAGCCTCATCCAAAGCGGAAGATGGAAAACAAATAAACAAAAAAGCTAAAACAAGGTTAAAAATTAAGTCTGTGAACTTAAAGTGAACTCAAAGGGTCAGTTTTAAAGCTTAAAACCTGTAACCATTGACATCCATAGCAGGAAAAACAGTTACTGTTCAAGTCAATGGTATAGAGAGAGTAATGATGGTTTGTATTATAGTTTCTAGTTTTTATAGTCGTTTTTTTCTTCTGTTCAACACAAAAATAAGATATTTTGAAGAATTCACATACTAAGACAATGGTTACAGGTTTCCAACATTCTTAACAATATTTTCATAGTGTTCTTTAGAAACTCAAGCAGATTTTGAACAGGTAAAGCGTGAGTAAATGATGACAGAATTTTCATTTTTGTGTGAACTGGCCTTTAAATTAAAAAGTAGATTAAGTTTTATAAGCAAGGTAATGATTTTTAATAAGTAAGCGAAGTTTAAAGTTGCTGAAAACCTGACAAAAAAAATAACAACTCTGTAAGTCAATGGTTACAGGTTTTCAACATTCTTCAAAATATCTTCTTTTTAAAATTGTGTGAACTGACCCTTTATATTGAAAGTGAATTTTCAATAAGTAAGGTAAGTTTTAAGCTGAACACAAAGGAAGAAATTTTGAAGAATGCTGAAAACATCGGACGACGCAGTGGCGCAGTAGGTAGTACCGTCGCCTCACAGCAAGAAGGTCGCTGGTTCGATCCTTGGCTGGGTCAGTTGGCGTGTCTGTGTGGAGTTTGCATGTTCTCACCCGTTTTACTCCGGGTGCTCCGGTTTCCCCCAAAGTCCAAACACATACGGTGCAGGTGAATTGGGTAGGCTAAATTGTCCGTAGTGTATGAGTGTAAATGAGTGTGTATGGATGTTTCCCAGAGATGGGTTGCAGCTGAAAGGGCATCCGCGGCGTAACACATATGCTGGATAAGTTGGCGGTTCATTCCACTGTGGCGACCCCAGATTAGAAAAGGGACTAAGCCAAAAAGTAAAATGAAAGAAAACATGGTAGAAAAAGCATTTAGTGTGTAAGTCAATGGTTACAGGCTTCCAGCATTTTTCAAAATATCTTCTTTAGTGTTCACCAGAAGAAATCAAGTAGATTTTGAACAAGGAAAGGTTTAGTTTGTGATAAGATTTTTTATTTTTGTGTGAACCGGCCCTTTAAATCAACAGAGTTAATCTAATATGGTTTAATACGTGAGGTAAGTTTTAAGTTGAGCACAAAGGAAGATATTTTGAAGAATACTGAAGAACTGGTAGTAAAAAAAAACAATTACGGGGCAATTGTAATTTTGTACTGTAAGTCAACGTTTAGAGGTTTAACATTCTTCAAAGTATTCTCTTTTGTGCTCAACAGAAACCCAAACAGATTCAATGGGTAAATGACAGTTTTTAATGTTGTGTGAACTGACCCTTTAAATTGAAAAGTAATTCAGTTTTACATATAATAATGTTTAATAAGTAAGGCAGTCTTAAGTTGAACACAAAAGAAGATGTTTTGAAGAATGCTGAAAACATGGTAGAAAAAACAATTATTATGCAAGTCAATGGTTACAGGTTTCCAACATTCTTTAAAATATCTTCTTTAAAATTGTGTAAACTGACCCTTTAAATTGAAATGAAGTTAGTTATATATGCAATATATAAATTTTTAATAAGTTAAGTTTAAAGTTGCTGAAAATCTGGCATGAAAAGTAACTACTATGCAAGTCAATGGTTACAGGTTTTCAACATTCTTCAAAATATCTTTTTTAACATTTTGTGTGAACTGACCCTTTAAATTGAAAGCGAGTTAGTTGTATGTGCAATGTAATAATTTGTAATAAATAAGGTAAGTTTTAAGTTGAACACAAAAGAAGATATGGTAGGGAAAACAATTATGTAAGTCAATGGTTACAGGTTTTCAACATTCTTCAAAATATCTTCCTTTGTGTTCAACAGAAACCCAAACAGATTCAATGGGTAAATGACAGAGTTTTTAATGTTGTGTGAACTGACCCTTTAAATTGAAAAGTAATTCAGTTTTACATATAATAATGTTTAATAAGTAAGGCAGTCTTAAGTTGAACACAAAAGAAGATGTTTTGAAGAATGCTGAAAACATGGTAGAAAAAAACAATTATTATTTAAGTCAATGGTTACAGGTTTCCAACATTCTTCAAAATATCTTCTTTTTAGAATTTTGTGTGAACTGACCCTTTAAATTGAAAGTGAGTTAGTTGTATATGCACTGTAATAATTCTTAATAAGTAAGGTAAGTATTTAAGTCAACACAAAAGAAGATATGCTAGGAAAAATAACTATTATGCAAGTAAAATGGTTACAGGTTTTCAACATTCTTCAAAATATCTTTGTGTTCAACAGGAACCCCGAACAGGTTAAATGAGTAAATGATGACAGTTTTAATTCTTGTGTGGACTGTCCCTTTAAATCAGAGCTGAGAGTGAGAGTATGTTGTGGATTGTTTTTGGTGGACACTAATGATTAACCCAAAGCTCTGGACCGCAGCCAAACGCACTCATGCTGACTTTACCCCCCAGACGACAGGAAAATCACCGTCATGCAGCTTTATTCCCCAGTCCGAGAGAACACTGGCGCTCTGTTCCTCCGGGAAAACCAGTTTGTTTACATTGTTGGTTTTTCTCTTTAACCAAAAAAAAAAAAAAACTAGCACCATGACGAAGAGTTTTCCACACGGGGTTTGCAGTGAGATTTCAGCTCATTGTCTATTACTATTATTTATTTGATGTTATCTAATGATTACATATGAAGTTAGCTTGAGAAATACTATAAATCTCCAATGCATCTGCAGCGGACAGACTCAAATAAATAACATTATATACGTTTATACTACAGGTGTGATAAATGCTGGATTCTTATTGGCTGATGAAGGTTGTACAGTTATTTTCAGATAAACACACATCGAATCATGATAATAATAATAATAATAATAATAATAAAATTAATTCATTCATTCATTTTTCTTTGGCTTAGTCCCTTATTTATCAGGGGTCGCCACAGTGAAATGAACCGCCAACTTATCCAGCATGTGTTTTACACAGCAGATGCCTTTCCAGCTGCAACCCAGTACTGGGAAACACCCATGCACACTCATACACTACAGCCAGTTTAGTTGATCGGTTCCCCTATAGCGCATGTGTTTGGACTGTGGGGGAAAGCGGAGCACCCGGAGGAAACCCACCCCAACACGGGGAGAACATGCAAACTCCACACAGAAACACCAACTGACCCAGCTGGAATTCAAACTAGCGACCTTCGTGCTTTGAGGCCACAGTGCTAACCACTGAGCCACAGTGTCACCCCAGGCCATTATTATACATATACATCTAAAAATGATATGTGAACACACAGAATACATTATTAATGGATAAAAACAGAGTGGCGCAGTGGCGCAGTAGGTAGTGCTGTCGCCTCACAGCAAGAAGGTCACTGGTTCGAGTCTCGGCTGAGTCAGTTGGTGTTTCTGTGTGGAGTTTGGATGTTCTCCCTGCCTTCGCGTGGGTTTCCTCCGGGTGCTCCGGTTTCCCCCACAGTCCAAACACATGTGGTACAGGGGAATTGGGTAGGCTAAATTGTTTGTAGTGTATGAGTGGGAATGAGTGTGTGTGGATGTTTCCCAGAGAAGCTGGAAGGGCATCAGCTGTGTAAAACATATGCTGGATAAGTTGGGGGTTCATTCTGCTATGACCCCAGATTATTAAAGGGACTAAGTCGAAAAGAAAATGAATTAATGAATGGTTTAAAAATAAACAAAATTTTAAAAATTATTATTTAAAAAATTTATTAAATTTAAAAAATATATATATAAAAAAATAAAATTAAAATGTAATAAATAATATAAATAAAAAATGAAATAAATAAAACAAAAAACAAAATAAAAAAAAAAACTTTAGAAAAAAGTTATCAATAAAAAAAATAATAAAATAGAATAAATAAAATGAATGAATCATTAAAAAAAAGTTTGGACCAAATTGCTGAAGCAGATGTCGACTGCATTCAGCAAGAAAATGACAAGAAAATGAATGAATGAATAAATGAATGAATGGTTAAAAGTAAATTACAAAAATTATTATAAAAAATACATTAAATAAAAAAAAACTTATTTAAAAAAATAAATAAACAAAATAAAAATTTAAATTTAAATGTAATAAAATAAAATAAATAAATAAAAAAATCAAATAAATGCAAAAAGGATAATAAATAAAACAAAAAACGAAATAAAAAAACTTTAAAGAAAAAAAATTGAATAAAATAAATAAAATAAAATAAAATAAATAAAATAAAGTGAATGGATCATTAAAAAAAATGTTTGGACCAAATTGCTGAAGCAGATGTAGACTGCATTACTTTAAAAATGCTGGCTGGTACAGATGTATTGGGTGGGCTAAATTGTCCATAGTGTATGAGTCTAAATAAGTGTGTATGGTTGCTTCCCAAAGATGGGTTGCAGCTGAAAGGCATGCGCTGCATAAACATATGCTGGATAAGTTGGTAGTTCATTCCACTGTGGCGACCCCAGATTAATAAAGCGACTAAGCCGACAAGAAAATGAATGAATGAATGAATGAATGGTTAAAAGTAAATTACAAAAATTATAATAAAAAATACATTAAATGAAGAAAAAAAACTTATTTTAAAAATAAATAAATAAACAAAAATATAAAATGAAAATGAAAAAAATTAAATAAAAATGTAATAAAATAAATTAATAATATAAATAAAAAATGAAATAAATAAAAAAGTCAGATATAATGCAAAAAGGATAATAAATAAAAGAAAAAACGAAATAAAAAAATAAATAAATAACACGAATAAATCATTAAAAAAAAAGTTTGGTCCAAATTGCTGAAGCAGATGCAGACTGCATTAGTAGACTCTGAAAAATGCTGGCTTGTAACCCAACATGGGGTCAAATATGGACAAAGGTTGGGTTAAAAGTGTCATTGAAAATTAATATAAAAAAAAACATTAACCCAGGGTGACACAGTGGCGCAGTAGGTAGTGCTGTCACCTCACAGCAAGAAGGTCGCTGGTTCAAGTCTGGGCTGGGTCAGTTAGCATTTCTGTGTGGAGTTTGCATGTTCCCCCTGTGTTCAGCATGTTCGCCAGTTCTCCTGCTGCACTGACAATAGTTTTATTCTTAGATAAAAAGCCTCCTGTCAGTCAACTCTAAAGCCTCTCCACCATCAGATGTGCTGCACTAAACCCGCAGTCTTTGTTCTGCAGGTCACTCAATGGATCCGGTCACTAAATAACTATTTCAGGTCTGGAGGGAAGATGCCAGCACTATAGACGACACATAATGCAAGTCTTAGTTTAAAGCAGAGAAGACACAGACGAGTTTATCTGCTAATCCGGAGAGTTATGACAGGGCAGAGCTTGCCAAAACACCAGCCGTACTGTACGCCCGGCCCAAACAGCATTATTTACAGAGACTCGTATCTTATCTCTTGTGTTGGACAAGCGCTTGCAGAGCTCGCGACTCCAGAGCTCACTGCAAGACTTCAACGCTCCCAGGAGGAAAACGGTTTGGTGTATTAAGAGACTTCATACTGAAAAAATGTGGAGGATAAAACAGGCTCATCTGTGATGGACAAACATGCTCTCTGTGTTTTTTCTTCTTCCAATATTTCACAAAGGATGTTTATGCATGTTTTGCCATTTCCAGGTTAGTTCCTTACCTAGGAATTCAAGTATCTCTGGGTTTTGTTCAGGAGTGAGGGAAGGATTGGTGCAGCGGCAGCAGGAGAGCGGTTGATGTACCGGTCTGTTGTGGTAAAGAAGGAGCTGAGCCGAAAGGCAAAGCTCTCGATTTAACAGTCAAGGATCATGACTGAAAGTGACCCCTGACCTTTGAATCATGACTAAAAGGACAAGATCTCGGATACTAGTGGCTGAATTGAGTTTCCTCTGCAGGGTGGCAGAGCGCACCCTTACAGACAGGAGGAGCTCGGAGTAGAGCCGCTGCTCCTCCACATCCAGAGAAGTCAGCTGAGGCATTTGTTTCGGATGCCTACTTGACGCCTACCAAGGGAGGTGTTCCAGGCATGTTCCACCAGGAGGAGGCCTCAGGGAAGACCCAGGACACGCTGGAGGGACTATGGGCGTACTCACACTATGCTATCCAAACCATTCTCACGCCCATTTCCTGGATCGTTTGAGAAGTGTGAATGCTCTGAATCGGGCTCAGGCACGGTTCACTTGGCCGGCCCTGGCCCGGTTGGAAGAGGTGTGCCTGAGCGCGGTTCACTTGGGCTTTGGCGGGGTACACCTGTGTGTGAGTGCAAAACATGCCAAAGCCCGAAACTGAAAATGAGACGTGACTTTTAAGGGCCTGTTTGATATGGATTAATCAATCATTCTTACTGTTTAATGAACAGAAACTGCCGTAGATTATTAAAGACTCAAACCCCTCACTGCACCACAGCTGCAGACCTGCTCATCCCTGCAGCACGAGGGCTTTATGATTGTTTATGAGCGTCTAAAGTGGCGGATCTGTTAGTGAAATATTTGACTGTCACCGCATATCAAACAACTACAGTGATGTCCGCTTGTGAAGTGGTGACGTGTTTGTGACGTATGTAAACTGTTTCCAGGTCCAAGCCGTCATTCACTTGAGTGGAGAAATCATTAGTGTACGATCACGTTTTATTCCTATCACACATTAAAGTTAATTTTACATAAAGTCATAAAGTACACAACAATCTCTGGGCTTGCTGCATAACAAATACCAAAAATGTAACAATTTATAAAAAAATAACCAGTTTCTGGCCATCGGATATTAGGCATGGACATATATACTGCCATCGTGATTCTCGAAAGCCTTAAATCGCTTTGTAAACGTTTATTATTACCATTTCATGAGTCTCCTCATTCAGTTGAATAGAGCGCTTGGACCCGGAAGCCGCTTCGCGTGACGTCACACTTAACAAGCGGATAACTAGAGAAATGTCCACAGCGCATCATCAATGATGTAAGTGTGCCCAGGCCCGAATGTAATGTGAGTGCGGGCCGTTGGGGGAGACGGGAGGGGGTTAAGCGTGCTTTGGCCCGGTTCAAGGCAACTGTACATAGTGTGAGTACAGCCTATGTCTCTCCGCTGGCCTGGGAATGCCTCTGGATCCCCCCCGGAGTTATTATTAATAACTCAACCGGTTGGGTTGAATATTTGGTGCTTTATTGGGTTATTATTAATCTTTATTAGTTTATTTATTAATAACTCAGCCAGTTGAGTTAAATATTTAGTGCTTTGTTGGGTTATTTTTAATCTTTATTAGTTTATTTATTAATAACTCAACCGGTTGGGTTAAATATTTGGTGCTTTGTTGGGTTATTTTTAATCTTTATTAGTTTATTTAGTAATAACTCAAACGGTTGGGTTAAATATTTGGTGCTTTATTGGGTTATTATTAATCTTTATTAGTTTATTTATTAATAACTCAAACGGTTGGGTTAAATATTTGGTGCTTTATTGGGTTATTATTAATCTTTATTAGTTTATTTATTAATAACTCAACTGGTTGGGTTAAATATTTGGTGCTTTGTTGGGTAATTATTAATCTTTATTAGTTTATTTATTAATAACTCAACTGGTTGGGTTAAATATTTGGTGCTTTATTGGGTTATTTTTAACCTTTTTTGGGTTATTTATTAATAATTCAGCCAGTTGGGTTACATATTTGAAATTTCAGCAGTCAACTGATTTAACCTGCACAGAACAGCTGTATTAATATGCATGTGTAATGTTGTTTTTGCGTTATAAAGTTTATTTAAGCTGTAACGCAATAATATTGTTGTTATTGTTTATCAAATGACCCCTCCATGTCGTGTTTTTTATATCCGTTTCACCACCCAGGACATCTTTTAGAACCTGTCAATCACACCATTACCATAGCAACTATGAGCTCAGCCAATGAGAGGCCTCGCTGTGTAAATGTGTCAGAATCAGCCTGAGGATCTGAGCTGAACTCCTCAACTCTCATGAGCTCATGTTGCAGATTGATTATGAAGCGGCTCAGATTACTGCAGTCACACACACACACACACACACACACACACACACACACACACACACGCACGCACACGCACGCACGCACGCACGCACGCACGCACACACACACACACACACACACACACACACGCACACACACACACACACACACAACTTATGCAGACACATCCATATGCACACACACATTTATATACTCGTACACACACTCACACAAACACTCATTCACAAACTCATATGTGTCGCGCACACACTCACTCACATTCATTCAGTTTCTTTTCAACTTAGTCTTTATTACTTTATATTTTTATAACCTTTATTAATCTGGGGTCGCCACAGTGGAATGAACCGACAACTTATCCAGCATGTGTTTTACGTAGCGGATGCCCTTCCAGCTGCAATCCATCACTGGGAAATCACACATAATTACACAGACACACAGACACACACACACACACACACACAGGTGGAGGTGTGTCAGTATTCCTCCACAGTTGTCAGGTGATCAGGTTTGTTTACGAGCGTCAGGATTTAGCATTTGCTGGAGCAAATCTGGACGATGGCCAATCGAAAACAGAGCAAACGAGGGAGAACAGCAAACACACACACACACACACACACACACACACACACACACACACACACACACACACACACACACAGTTTCATTTGTTACACAGCTATAGATTATTAACCAAGAGATGAGACTGAAACTGAACCAAACTGATGAAAACAACAACAACAACAACAACAACAACACACACACACACACACACACACAAAGTCGGTCTCTAATAGTAGCCAAAATTTGGTGTAATTACTTTAAAAAGTTGTGTATAATAATTTAGATTAGATTAAATTCAACTGTATTATCATTACACAATTACAAGAACAAGGCAACGAAATGCAATCTAGGTTTAACCAGCAGAGCAATAACAGCAAGTGCAGGGTGTATTTCTATGTACACTCACTGGCCATTTTATTAGGTACACCTGGCCAACTGCTCTTTAACACAAATATCTAATCAGCCAATCACATGACAGCAGCTCACTGCATTTAGGCATGGTCGAGACGATCTGCTGCAGTTCAAACTGAGCATCAGAATGAGGAAGAAAGGGGATTTAAGAGACTTTGAATGTGGCATGGTTGTTGCTGCGAGACGGGCTGCTCTGAGTATTTCAGAAACTGCTGATCTACTGGGATTTTCACGCACAACCATCTCTAGGGTTTACAGAGAATGCTCCGACAAAGAGGAAATATCCAGTGAGCGGCAGTTCTGTGGGCGCAAATGCCTTGTTGATGAGGCCAGAGGAGAATGGCCAGACTGGCTCCAGCAACAGTAACTCAAATAAGCACTCGTTACAACCGAGCTCTGCAGAAGAGCATCTCTGAACACACAACACGGCCAACCTTGAGGCGGATGGGCTACAGCAGCAGAAGAGCACACCGGGTGCCGCTCCTGTCAGCTAAGAACAGGAAACTGAGGCTACAATTCACACAGACTCACCAAAACTGGACAATAGAAGATTGGAGAAACGTTGCTGCTCTGATGAGTCTCCATTTCTGCTGACACATTCGGATGCTCGGCTCACAATTTGGCCTCAACAACATGAAAGCATGGATCATCCTGCCTTGTATCAGCGGTTCAGGCTGCTGGTGGTGGTGTAATGGTGTGGGGGAGGTTTTCTTTGGGTCCATTAGTACCAATTGAGCATCAACGCCACAGCCTACCTGAGTATTGCTGCTGACCATGTCCATCCCTTTATGAGCACAGTGTCTCCATCTTCTGATGGCTACTTCCAGCAGGATAACGCAGCATGTCATAAAGCTCAATCATCTCAGACTGGTTTCTTGAACATGACGATGAGTTCACAGTACTCAAATGGCCTCCACAGTCACCAGAGCTCAATCCAATAGAGCAGCTTTGGGATGTGGTGGAACGGGAGATTGGCATCATGGATGTGCAGCCGACAAATCTGCAGCAACTGTGTGATGCTATCATGACAATATGGAGCAAAATCTCTGAGGAATATTTCCAGTAGCTTGCTGAATCTCTGCCATGAAGGATTAAGGCAGATCTGAAGGCAAAAGGGCTCCAACCCGGTTCTAGTAAGGTGTACCTAATAAAGTGGCCGATGAGTGTTCTTGCTATTGAGGAGGTCAGCGGGTTCAGTGTGTGTGTGTCAGCTGTGAGAGGGAGTGATCTCGGTAACTCTGACTGCTCCACATGTGAAGCGAGTGTCCAGCATGATTCTGCAGTTATGATGCGAGTTATGAAGATGATATACGAGCAGATCATGATCATCAGTGTGAGAGCAGGACAGACTCATGCTGGAGGATCACTCAGATATTCTCAATAAATCATCAGTCATGCTGTCTGTTGCACTGGAGGGAATGTTTCAATGTGTGTGTGTGTGTGTGTGTGTGTTGAAAGGGTTAACAGTGAAGGAGGCTCTGCTGTTTCTATTGGCTGCTCAGACGTAAACAAGACCCGGAGTGACCTCAGAGAAACTAATGCTGTCTGTTTCTGTGTCAGAGCCCATGGAGAACACACAGACCATTGTGTGTGTGTGTGTGTGTGTGTGTGTGTGTGTGTGTCTGTGGTGGCCAAGACTTCATCCTCAGTGAAAACTGCTGAGCCAAGCAGTGTTAAATCCCACAAACCCACTGCAGTCCTTAAACACACACACAGACACACACAAAAGCATACACATGCACGCGCACACACACACATACACACACACACACAAACACAAACAAAAGCATACACACACACACACAAAAAAGCATACACATACAAACACACACAAAAGCAAACACATGCACACACACACAAAAGCATACACACACACACACACACACACACACAAAAGCATACACATACAAACACACACAAAAGCAAACACATGCACACACACACACAAAAGCATACACACACACACACACACACACACAAAAGCATACACATACAAACACACACAAAAGCAAACACATGCACACACACACAAAAGCATACACACACACACACACACAAAAGCATACACATACAAACACACACAAAAGCAAACACATGCACACACACACAAAAGCATACACACACACACACACACAAACGCACACACAAAATAAAATGCACATACACAGACACACAATAAAATGCGCGCACGCACACACACACACACACACACATATATATATATACACACACACAAACAAAAACACACACACACACAAACACAAAATAAAATGCACAAACATACAAAGACAGAAAAGCATACACACACAAACACACACAAAAGCATACACACACAAACACACACAAAAGCATACATGCACAAACGCAAAATAAAATGCACATACACACACATACAAACAAACACACATACACACACACACACACAAAACACACATACACACACACACACCCACACACACACACACATACAAAAAAAACACATACACGCACACACAAAATAAAATGCACATACATACACACACACAAACACACAAGAATACACATACATGCATATACGCAAACATGCATATACACATACACACATGCATAAAACACACACACACACACACGTTTATTTATATAGTTTTTTCACTACAATGATTGTTTAAAAGCAGCTTTACAAGAGGTGAACATTACTGGCTCAGTGGTTAGCACTGTGGCCTTACAGCAAGAAGGTTGCTGGTTTGAGTCCCGGCTGGGTCAGTTGGTGTTTCTGTGTGGAGTTTGCATGTTCTCCCCGTGTTGGTGTGGGTTTCCTCCGGGTGCTCCGGACATATGCTGGAATAGTTGGTGGTTCATTCTGCTGAACCCAGCATTGGGGTAGTTCATATCTGACCCAACATTGGGTTTACAACAACCCAATATATTGTTCAGCATGAACATTCATCAAAGACCAAACACCGAGCATCTCAGAGAAGATCGAAAAAGCAAAACCACTTTACTCACAGTGTGTTGATGAGGTGAAGATCTACACGGAGATTCACTATAGGAACAATATCCAGGAGTAAATCCAAAAGGGTAATCCATTATGGGGTCAGGCAGAAGACAACACAAATCCCCAAAAAGCAGGCAGTCACTAAATCAAACCAGGCAGCGATGGTGGCTGATTTCAAACTGATTCAAAAATTAATTGATTCATGAAGCTTTTGAATCATTTGGTTTTGAATCAGTGACTTTGGAGCGTGTGATTTCTGTAAACGAGACTTCATTACACTTTCTGAATATTTAGAAAATGTTATAATACTCGATGTACAATTATGTTAAATGTAATGTTGACACCATCAAAACCACAAGAAGAATCATTTTGTGAATCAATGGGTTCATGTTTTGAAAGCTTGGTTTCTCCCATCACTAGCGTGCAGGAACAGAACACAAAGAAGACAAAAGGTGCCTCAGAAATGTTCATGACACAGTTGAAACTCATCACACACTTGAGTGTAGTGCTTAAACAGTGTGTGTAACGACCTGCAGCTGTGTGCGTGTCCAGATTGATAACAGCTGTAGATGGTAATCAGTGTCTACTGGTGCAATGCATGATGGGGGTTGTAGTCCAAGTGAATGGCTGAGAGCACAGACACACTGTTGAACACGTCTGCTAATGAACAGTTTCTGGATTTTGTGTGTTTTGGGTTTATTTGCGGTGGTGAATTGCATTATGGGATGTTGATCTCTGCTCTGTCCACTTCTGATGTAGAGTGCAGGCTTCAGATCCGATTCAGTGTTTGTAATGGATTCTGGCTGAGATTACAGCTGAACTCTTTAAAATGTTGGGTTATTTCAACACAGTTCCGGGTCTGATACGGACTAAACCAACTGCTGGGTTAATGTTTTCATTCATTCATTCATTTTCTTGTCGGCTTAGTCCCTTTATTAATCCGGGGTCAGCACAGCGGAATGAACCGCCAACTTATCCAGCAAGTTTGTATGCAGCGGATGCCCTTCCAGCCGCAACCCATCTCTGGGAAACATCCACACACACACTCATACACTACGAACAATTTAACCCACCCAATTCACCTGTACCACATGTGTTTGGACTGTGGGGGAAACCGGAGCACCCGGAGGAAACCCACGCGAACGCAGGGAGAACATGCAAACTCCACACAGAAACGCCAACTGAGTCGAGGCTCGAACCAGCGACCTTCTTGCTGTGAGGCGACTGCGCCACTGCCTCGCCCTGAGTTAATGTTTTAATTTAATGAATAGAACCAAATTTAACCCAGTGTTTGGGTCAGTCCATATTTGACCCATTTTGGGTTTAAGTAACCCAGCATGTCTAGAGTGCAGCTTTCAGGTCTGATCCAGTGTTTTCAGCAGATTCTGCCTGAGATTAATCCTGTACTCTAATGCTGGGTTATTTCAGCTCAATACTGGGTTTTATACAGACTAAACCAACTGCTGGGTTAATTTTTTTTTTATTAAATTAATATAAATTAGTTCATATTTTACCCAATTTAGGTTTAAACAACCCAGCATTTTAGACTTTGAAGACTCAGGAAAAAACAAATGCTGGGTCGTTTAAACCAAATGTTGGGTCAAATATGGTCAAGGCCAACCATTAAAAGTTCAATTTAAGTTTAGCTGAAATATTCAATGTTTGGCTTGTGCATATTTGACCCAACGCTGAGTTCAAACAACCCAGCATGTTTAGAGTGCAGGCGTTCAGATCTGATTCAGTGTTTTCAATGGATGAATTCTGGGTTTAGACTTTCAGAAGCAGAATTCATCATTTAATTTGGGTCGTTCAAATGTTGGGTCAAATATGCACAAACCCAACGCTGGATTTTTCAGATAAACTTAAATTGGGTCAAGTATGGACAAATCCAACTGCTGGATATAAAAGTGGGATTTAAGTTTCATTGAAAAAGCCAACGTTAGCTTTGTGTCATATTTGACCCAATGTTGAGTTCAAACAACCCAGCATGTTTACAGTGCAGATCTGACTCAGTGTTTTAATGGACTCTGACTGAGATTACTCCTCCACTCTATAAAATTCTGGGTTATTTTAACACAATTCTGGGTGTGATACGGACTAAACCCACTGCTGGGTTAATGTTTTAATTAAATTGATTTAAATTGGTCCATATTTTACCAAATTTGGGTTTAAACAACCCAGCATTTCTTCAGAGTGTGGGTTTAGACTTTGAGAAGAAGAATTCATCATTCAGTTTCAGGACAAACACAGACATGATTGAGTTTGAGAAACACGTCCGGCTTACACTCAACAATAAAATTGCTGGGTCGTTTAAACCAAATCTTGGGTCAAATATGGTCAAGGCCAATCTTTGGGTCAAAAGTGAAATTTAAGTTTAATGGAATATCCAACGTTTGGCTTGTGCATATTTGACCCAACATTGAGTTCAAGCAACGCAGCATGTTTAGAGTGCATGTTCAGATCTGAGACGATGTTTTTAGCGGATTCTGCCTGAGATTAATCCAACACTATAAAATGCTGGGTTATTTTAACACAATTCTGGGTGTGATACAGACTAAACCAACTGCTGGGTTAATTTTTTCAATTAAATTAATTTAAATTGGCCCATATTTTACCCAATTTGGGTTTAAACAACCCAGCATTTATTAAGAGTGTGGGTTTAGACTTTCCAAAGCAGAATTCATCCTTCAGTTTCAGGACAAACTGAAAGAGTGCAGGCGTTCACATCTGATTCAGTGTTTTCAATGGATGAATCCTGGGTTTAGACTTTCAGAAGCAGAATTCTTCATTTAATTTGGGTCGTGTAAATGTTGGGTCAAATATGCACAAACCCAACGCTGGATTTTTCAGTCAAACTTAAATTGGGTCAAATATGGACAAATTCAACTGCTGGGTTCGAACCGACCTCGACTCAAGTTTGATTTTGACTCGTGGTCCTATTCTGATCCTTCCCTCTCTCTGCTTTCCTGTTAATTCTCTCTACTTTTCTATCCAAAAACAGGTGAAAACCCTGAAAAAATTATAATTCTAAAAACAGAAGTGAAATTTAAGTTTTATTGAAAAAGCCGACAGTAGATTGGTGTCAAATTTGACCCAAGATTGAGTTCAAACGAGTGCTTATTTGAGTTACTGTTGCCTTTCTATCAGCTGGAACCAGTCTGGCCATTCTCCTCTGACCTCATCAGCAAGGCATTTGTGCCCACAGAACTGCCGCTCACTGGATATTTCCTCTTTGTCGGAGGATTCTCTGTCAACCCTAGAGATGGTTGTGCATGAAAATCCCGGCAGATCAGCAGTTTCTGAAATACTCAGAGCAGCCCGTCTGGCAGCAACAACCATGCCACGCTCAAAGTCTCTTAAATCCCCTTTCTTCCTCATTCTGATGCTCAGTTTGAACTGCAGCAGATCGTCTTGACCATGTCTACATGCCGAAATGCAGTGAGCTGCTGCCATGTGATTGGCTGATTAGTAATTTGCGCTAATGAGCACCTGGATAAAAATAATCACTAAACATATCTTAGTTATATTAAATTGAAAACACTTCTAATGTTAATCCACTCAGCATTTAGAGTGTGACTACAGTAGTTGACCATTAAACAAGAGAAACCCAGAAACCTTCAGATTTTAATAATGTTTTTATTGAAAAAAAGTGTACCAAGAAAAAAACAACCCAAAACACAATCAGAAAAGTATTTTGTAGAACAAAAGCTCTTATGTACAGCATATTGCACTATATAACAAACCTACAACCTCCATACCGCATTAAACACAGAGGAGAAACCAACGACAAGAGTGCACAGTACAGTCAATGACACACACACACACACACACATGCTACATCAGCGCTGGGTCTCATCGCTCCCTTGACACACACACACACACACATACACACAAACATACACACACACACACGAACTGATTGAACAGGACTGGAGGAGGAATGATTCAAGTCCATGTGCAGATTCAGAAGCCCTTGATCACAGTGGGAACTCATTCAGTGATGAACATTTCAGCAGACACTTCAACAAAATTCAGCGAGAAAACACAAACAAGAGGAGTCGAAATGGAGCACTGAGCCGCAGTTAAAGACACTGTTGGTTTCATCATTTCAGATAATACTGGACGACAACATCAGACGCCAAAACACAGACAAACTAAATTAAAATATATTCCTGACGTCTCCAGGAGAAGAGACGGTAACACTGAGAAAACGAACAGCTCAAACACACACACACACACACACACAAACACACACACACACACACAGAATATCCAGTGCATGACACACAGATAAAGCACTTCACATCATACAACCGCAAGCACGCATGCACGCACACGCACACACACTATAAAACTGCTGGATTGCATTAACCCATTGCAGGGTCACAAACACAACCGTTCAGTTTCAAAAACATAATAAGTTTTAATGTATTAAATAAATCAACACAATGTTGAGTTTGTACATATTTGACCCAACGTTGAGTTCAAACAACCCAAACAATGATTAGAGTGCAGGCGTTCAGATCTGATTCAGTGTTTTCAATGGATGAATCCTGGGTTTAGACTTTAAGAAGCAGAATTCTTCATTTAATTTGGGTCGTTTAAATGTTGGGTCAAATATGCACAAACCCAACGCTGGATTTTTCAGTTAAACGTGAATTGGGTCAAATATGGAAAAATCCAACTGCTGGGTAAAAGTGGGATTTAAGTTTGATTAAAAAATAAAACAGTAGATTTGTGTCATATTTGACCCAACGCTGAGTTCAAATAACCCAGCATGTTTACAGTGCAGATCTGATTCTGACTGAGATTACAGCTGCACTCTATTAAATGCTGGGTTATTTCAACACCATTTCTGGTCTGATACGGACTAAACCAACTGCTGGGTTAATGTTTTCATTAAATTAATAGAACCACATTTAACCCAGTGTTTAGGTCAGTCCATATTTGACCCAATTTGTCTCAAATAAATAAGAGAAATAAATAAAGAGCTGGAGAAGCGCGCACGCACACACACACACACACACACACAGGTGAGGCAAGGCGGACAGAGACGCGGCCGGCGCTGGCTCAGCGTTAACAATCTGCAGGAAACACACTTCTAGCGCAACATTACACACATGCTACAACACACACTCGACCGCCACCTCCGCCTGCACAACCAGAACATGACCTGAACACACACACGGACGCACACACACACACCTTTGACCGCTTCAGACTGATCCTCAATACCCCACTGCAAACTATAATGGACTGTTTTAACCCAACACTGGGTTTAATATGGACAAACACAACAGCTGAGGTAAATATATATATATAATATGGGTCAAATATGGACAAACCCAATGGATGGGGGGTAAACTGTCATTTAAATTTAATATAAAAAAGAAATTATATTTAAAAAATATTTCTATGTACATCTGGGTCAAATATAGGCAAACCCAATGGCTGGGTCACGTTTTTAATTTAAACTTATATACGTATATAAAACATGTCTACTAATCTGGGTCAAATATAAACAAACCCATCATCTGGGTTAACAAAAATGTGAATTAATTTTAATAGAATTTTTCAAAAGTTATAAATAAAAAATGACTACCCAAAGTCTGGGTCAAATATGGACAAACCCAACTGCTGGGTTAACTAAAATGTCATTTGAATTTAATATAATAGACAAAGCCAACTACAGGGTGAAAAAACTTCCTATGCAAGGGGTAAGATTGATCAACATTTGACCCAATATTGGGTTAAAACAATCCAGCATTTTTAAATAACTAAAATCTTCCAGATACTCCGATCATTTATGAAAAATCAAAGAATCAATGTTTTACATTAGTAACTTAAATCATATTTCACCTCCAAATCAAAAGTCATGATGTAGACTCTAAAAAAATCTGGGTTATTTCCACCCTAGGTTATAAAAAGTGTTATTTACAAATGATTTTTTATTTATTTTTTTACTCAACCAAGCATTATTATTATTTTTAATTGCACTTTCATATTTACAACTGGAACTAAAATGTAGTATGAAAATGAACGAAACCTTCCTGCACTTTGGTGGAATATTTAAAGTATGCTAGCAAAAACAACTGAGGTAAAATATGAGATAAATGTCCTTAAAATATGTACTCTAAAAATGCTGTGTTGTTTTAACTTAAGGTTGGATCAAACATGGCCATTTTCAATCAGTGGGTTAAAAAGTGTCATTTAAAAATGTTGAAAACCGGTAACCATTGACTTCCATGGTAGGAAAAACAAATACAATGGAAGTCAATGGTTACCGGTTTACAACATTTTTCAAAAAAGAATGTGTTGAAAATGTTGAAAACTGGTACCCATTTACTTTCATAGTAAGAAAAAAGGTTACCGGTTACCAACATTCTGCAAAATTCGGCAGAATCTTCTTTAGTGATCAACATGAATGAAGAAACATGAATAAACACAAAAGAAGATATTTTGAAAAATGATGAAACTGGTAACCACTGACTTTTCATGTTAGGAAAAACAAATACAATTTAAGTCAATGGTTACCAGTTTCCATCCTTCTTGAAAATATCTTACTTAGTGTTCAACATGAATAAAGTAACATGAATAAACACCAAAGAAGATCTTGTAAATTTTTTTTTTTTGAAAACTGGTAACCATTGACTTCCATGGTAGGAAAAACAAATACAACTGAAGTTAATGGTTACCGGTTTCTAACATTCTTTAAAATATCTTCTAATATAGTGATCAAAGTAAATAAAGTAACATGAATAAACACAAAAGAAGATCTTGTGAAAAATGACAAAAAACTGGTAACCATTGACTTCCATTGTAGAAAAAAACAAATACAATGGAAGTCAATGGATACCGATTTCAACATTTTTCAAAATATCTTATTTAGTGTTCAACATGAATAAAGAAACATGAATATACACAAAAGAAGATCATGTAAAAAAAAATTTGAAAACTGGTAACCATTGACTTCCGTGGTAGGAAAAACAAATACAATGGAAGTCAATGGTTACCGGTTTTCAACATTATTCTAAATGTATTTTATAGTGTTCAACATGAATAAAGAAACTCTGAAACATGTAAAATTTTAAGTGAACTATCCCTTTAAAGGAGAATTAAACATAAATCAAAAATTGAAGCCAAAGTTGGGCTTGTCCATATTTGACCCAACATTGAGTTAAAACAACCCAGCGTTATTTAAAAGAGTGCGTTTAAGTGTAAAACTCAATCTTTGGATTTTTAATCTTGAATAAAAGCTGAACATTACCGTGTCTGATGCAGTCGTGAGAAATGATGCAGATCAATATTATCATCAAGACGTAAAAACAAACACAGTGTTTTGCTCCTTCATTATTTCCTTTCGGTTTTAACTAAACGAATGAACAGTAAAGTTTCACAAAACAGTGTGTGTCACTCCTTCAAAAACAAAACAAACGCCGAACAGACAAACGAGAGAAACATCAGTGTCTTCAAATATGCTAATTACAGAAGAAGCTCCTCCCACAGATATAAAGTAGTGGTCATTTACATATAAACAAATCAACAAGAAGCAAAGAAATGTACACCGGTAACCCTTTACAGATCAGGTATAAAAGTAGAAAAGAGAAGCGCCGGAGTGTTGCAGTAAACACCGGCTCCGTCATCATCATCATATTCATAGGCACAGAGATATCCATAATAATGTCTGATATGTAGTACTGTTGGCCATGTGTACGGTTCTGGATTAAAGTACCTGAGAGTTGTGGAAAACTTTGGACATTTTGGTGAACGTTTCACTCCTGATGAACTGTCAGAAAACATCAGCAGAGGATGAAGAAACGGGATTATTCTGACATCAGTTTCACATTCACAACAGTCTGGAAGCTTTCAAGATGTTTTTTATGATTAGTAAAAATTATCACCATTTAAAAAACACTTTCTATGTGAATATATAGTGAGATGTACACATATACAAACTGCTGGGTCAAATATATTGGGTCAAATATGGACAATGGGTTTAATAAATTTATATATATATATATATATATATATATATATATATATATATATATATATATATATATATATATATATATATATATATATATATATAAATAAATGTGTCACTGGTTACCGGTTTCCAACATTTTTCAAAATATCTTCTTTAGTGTACAACATGAATAAAGAAACATAAACACGAAAGAAGATATTTTGAAGAATGTTGGAAACCGGCAACCACTGACTTCCATGGTAGGAAAAACTAATACAATTAAAGTCAATGGTTACCGGGTTCCAACATTCTTCAAAATATCTTCCTTAGTGTTTAACATGAATCAAGAAACAATAATAAACACGAAAGATATTTTGAAAAATTACAAAAAACTGGTAACTATTGACTTCCATGGAAGGAAAAACAAATACAATGGAAGTCAATGGTTACCAGTTTACAACATTCTTCAAAATATCTTCATTAGTGTTCAACATGAATAAAGAAACAAACACGAAAGAAGATATTTTGAAAAATGGTGAAAACCGGCAACCATTGACTTTCATGGAAGGAAAAACGAATACAATAATAGTCAATGGTTACCGGTTTCCAACATTTACAAAAATATCTTCTTTAGTGTTCAACTTGAATAAAGAAACATAAATGAACACCAAAGAAGATATTTTGAAAAAAGACAAAAAACCGGTAACCCCTGACTTCCATAGTAGGAAAAACCAATACAATTGAAGTGAATGGTTACCGGTTTAAATCATGGGTTTCTCGGAAAAATTTCATTAAAACGATTATCAATTGTCCATATTTGACCCAATTTTGGATTAAAACAACCCAGACCCAAATATTAAATAAAAATGTCATTGGTCACCATCTAAAATGTGCAAGTTACATCATAAACCTAGCCGAATGTTGAGGTTTTGTTTATATTTGACTGAACATTGGGTTAAAATATTCATTTTTAGAGTGTTTTTTACTCAAGTGCTTGAATGATGATTATTTTTCAGTCTTCAGCACCACACAGTCCTATAATATGCTGCATTTTGTAGAAACTGTGATGTATTACTATTCTTAAAAATGCTGCAACCCAAAGTTGAGTCAAATATCGACAACCCTAAATATTGGGTTAAAAAATTTAATTTATATTTAATTGAAGAAAAAAAAATCATGTAGGGTTTGTCCATATTTGACCCAATATTGGATTAAAACAACTCAGACTTAAAAATCAAATAATTAATTTCATTGGTAAAATCTGTAGATAGTACAAGTTACATCATAAACCTCGCCCAATGTTGGGGGTTGTTTATATTTGACCCAACAGTGGGTTAAAAAAAAATATTCAAGTAAACTAAAGCTGAATTTTCAGCATCATTAATCAGTCTGCAGCACCACACGATCTGACGATATGCTGAATTTTGTAGAATTGTAGAACTGTGATGCATTACATTTAAAAGAGCTGGGTTGTTGTAACCCAAAGTTAGGTCAAATTTGTACAATGGGTTTTCATAACTGTATCATAACACAGTGTGTTAACATTGCAGACTGCATGTTTCTAAATACAATCATAATGAACACCTATAAATCAGCATCTGATGTATTTTTAAGAATGACATATTGAAATGCATCACTAATAATTATTAATAACACTATTGTTAATGTAGCTGGGACTCTCATTATACTATATGACATGTTCTATGTGTCTTTATAGATTTGTTATGCTTGATTAATAATAATTTGAAACAGTTTTAGAATTCATTATGAGCATGGACTTTTCATTTTAATGTCAATAATGCCATTTAATTTTAAGCCAACACTGGATTTGTCAATATGTGTCCCAATATTGGATTAAAACAACCCAGACCCAAAAATCTAACAATCAATACCACTGGTCACCATCTAAAATATGTATAGTACACAAACTAATCCAACTTTGAGTTTTGACTCATATTTGACCCAACATTGGGTTAAAGAACGCATTTTTACCAGTGCTTTTTACTCAAGTGAAGTGAACCAAAGCTGAATTTTTTGCATCATTAATCAGTCTTCAGCACCACACAGTCCTGAATTTTGCAGAAACTGATGTATTACACTCTTAAAAATGCTGTAACCCAGAGTTGGGTCAAATATGGACAACCCCAAACATTGGGTTAAAAAGTGTGGCACAGTGGGTAGTGCTGACACCTCACAGCAAGGTCACTGGTTTGAGCCCCGGCTGGGTCAGTTGGAGTCTGTGTGGAGATAACTCATAAAACTAACCCAGTGTTAAGTTTTGTTCATATTTGACCCAAGCTTGGGTTAAAAATATGAATTTTTAGAGTGTTTTTTACTCAAGTGATCCAATGATAATCATTAATCAGTCTTCAGCACCGCACAGTCCTATAATATGCTGCATTTTGTAGAAACTGTGATGTATTATTACTATTCTTAAAACTGCTGTAACCCAAAGTTGGGTCAAATATAGACAACCCTAAACACTGGGTTAAAAAAGTGTCATTTGTTTTCATTCATTAATTTTCCTTCGGTTTAATCACTTAATACATCGGGATTGGCCACAGCGGAATGTACCACCAACTATTCAAGCATATGTTATACGCAGTGGATGCCCTTCCAGCTGCAACCCAGTACTGGGAAACACCCATACGCACTCATTCACCTACACTAGTATGTAACTATGGCCAATTCAAAAAATCAGTTCCCCTATAGCGCATGTGTTTGGACTGTGGGGGAAACCGGACCACCTGGAGGAAACCCACGCCAACACGGGGAGAACATGCAAACTCTAGAAAGAAACGCAAACTGACCCTGATGGGACTTGAACCAGCGACCTTCTTGCTGTGAGGCCACAGTGCTAACCACTAAGCCACCGTGCCACCCACTGTAATTTGTATTTAATTGAAAAAACAAATAAATATGTAGGGTTTGTTCATATTTGACCCAACGTTGAGTCAGCAAGTTCTAAAGTGTGTTTCCCATGATTCTTTGATGCACAGAAAGATCAAAGGAACGGAACTCACATCAAAGGGAATGTTTAGAATGTGTTCCGAAGGATCATCTGACACTGTAGACTGGAGGAATCATGCTGTAAATTCAGCTCTTAATCACTGAAATAAATAAGATTTCACTATATATTCACACAGAAAACAGCTTTTTAGACGTCAATAATATTTTACTTTTTTTTAAATGTATTTTGATCAAATGAACGCAGCTCTGGTGAGCGAAATAAAAACTAATATTAGAAAAATGCAATTTATTCTACAATTTAAAGTAAAATTAATAAAAAAAAATAACAATAAAAACAGCAGGTAAATCAACTCATCGACTTCATCAAACCGTCTTCAGTTGATTGAAAAACACAAACAATATTAGATCATCCTGAATTCAACAACGACATATTTAAAAAAAACAGTAATAAAACTTGAGGAAGCAAGATGCGAAACGTTAAAAGTGGCGTCTTTGGAGGCTGTGAAATTGAATTTGACAAATCCTGGAGGTTTGGGAAAAACAGTAAGGCTTTTCCAAGACTCATCAGCTCATTCACACACACACACACACACACACACACACATGGAAGTGCAAAGAAAACCAATCAGCATACTGTACAAAAATACTCCAGCTCGATTGTGGAGCACATCATGGCATCTTCATCGGGGAAAAAGACGATGTGATAAAAAGCCGTCGTCCGTCCTGCGGAGACGTTTGTTCTGCTGAGTGTTCGTGTTTTTCC
>NC_133192.1:1757500-1760000 GCF_049306965.1 Danio rerio
ATACACAAATATATTTAGGTCAGACGTCTGTACGAGACACTCAACATCCACAGAAACAGCCTCAGTGATCTGACAGGTTACAGCAGTGTGTGTGTGTGCGTGTGTGTGTGTGTGTGTGTGTGTGTGGCGTGAGGACACAGTGATGTAACAGCAGGGTAAACACAGTGAAATGCAGACAGCAGAACAGACAGTATTTCCACAACAAACGCCGTCTGCTTCAGAGACGCGGAGGCTGAAGGAGAAACACGTCAAACACACGCAACATCAACACACACACACAGTTATTATAGAACTGTACAATCATGCTTACAGTTAATTCAGATTATTTCACACTTCACATTTACTCACTATTACTTACTACACACACACACACACAAACACACACATTCATAGATATATATAATTATGTATCACGCACACACACACATACAGACTTACACATTTAAACACACATGCGCACACACACACACACACACACCAATATATATATCACGCACACACACACATACAGATTTACGCATATAAACACACACGCACACACACACACACACATATATATATATATCACGCACACACAAACATAGATTTACACATATAAACACACACGCACATGCACATGCACACACACACAAACACACACACACACACACACACACAAATATATATATCACGCACATACACATACAGATTTACAGACTTACACATATAAACACACATGCACACACACACAAATATATATGTATCACGCACACACACACACACACATATACAGACTTACACATAAACACACATGCGCGCACACACACACACACACAAATATATATATATCACGCACACACACACATACAGATTTACGCATATAAACACACGCACACACACACACACACACACACACACACAAATATATATGTATCAAGCACACACACACATATACAGACTTACACATAAACACACATGCGCGCGCGCACACACACACACACAAACACACACACAAATATATATATATCACGCACACACACACATACAGATTTACACATATAAACACTCACGCACACGCACACACACACACACGCACGCACGCACACACACTCAAATATATATGTATCACGCACACACACATATACAGACTTACACATATAAACACACTTGCGCGCGCGCGCACACACACACACACACACACACACACACACAAATATATTTATATATCACGCACACACACACACATACAGATTTATGCACATAAACACACACGCACACACACACATGCATGCACACACACACAAATATATATGTATCATGCACACACAAACATACAGACTTACACATATAAACACACACACACACACACACACAAAGTCCTTCAGCTTAGTTCCTTTATTCATCAGGGGTCACCACAGCGGAATGAACCGCTAACTATTCCGGCATATGCTTTAAGGCTGATTTATACTTCTGCGTCTAACGCCGGCGTATGCTACGGTGTTGATGCATAGCCCTACGCCGTGGCCGTCATCGTCGCTGACATGCACCTCTCAAAAATTGTAACTACACGTCGCAACGACGCGTAGCGCAAGCTCTGTGATTGGTCGGCTTGGTAGCGATGACGAGTCGGGGCGGGACCAAGAGCCGTGCGAATGGCGCGAGCCCGATGCAGCGATTGTTTACAAGTGTGGAGTCCCGTGAAGGAGCTCCAGATGGAAAGTTTTGTTCTGTGTTTACCTCATAGTTAAAGTTGTTGTACATCCGCCGGTTCCTGCCTCAAAATGAGCGAGTTTGAGCCACTTGTACATTCAGGAAGCCTTCAGGAAAAGCAAAACATCAGCGAAGAAACTCGACACAGAGGAACATTTACACCTCACTGCCCACTAGCGTTTCAGAAGTGTTAATGCAGACCAACAGAGACAGCGCGCAGAAGAATAAATGCACAGCTACGCGCGTTGCATGCGCCGTGGGTTACGCCGGTCACTTGACGCAGAAGTAGAAACCAGGCTTTACACAGCGGAAGCTCTTCCAGCTGCAACCCAGTACTGTGAAACACCCATACACACTCATTCACACACAAACACCAACTCTACACAGAAACACCAACTGACCCAGATGGGACTCGAACCAGCAACCTTCTCGCTGTGAGGCCACAGTGCTAACCAGTGAGCCACCATGCCGCCCTCTTTTAATATCAAAAAGTTGTAGTATTTCAATCATAGCCAGGCATGCAAATAAGCATGATAAAGCACTCGTACAAACATGTGATGGATAAAGCAGACGGTCACTTCTAAGCCACTAATATAGTGATATCTTGATGCACAAATAAAGGCAGATAATTATTTCAATAGTAAAGAATCACACGCAGAACACAGATGATGGAGGAATATGCCAGTCCTGTATCTCCTTTAACCTCTGTGAGAGTGATGATGTCATCCTCATGATGTCATCACAGTGTAATGAAGCGATCGCGGGATCACAGATGATGGATGGACGAGTCTCACGCTTGGGTTTGAGAGAT
>NC_133192.1:1762500-1767500 GCF_049306965.1 Danio rerio
CCCTCTCTTCTTTCAATGAAGTCGCCGGTGTGGAAGCATTTTGGATTTCCAGTGAGTTATGTTGACAACGTTCGTGTTGTAGACAAAAAAAAACACAGTTTTGCAAGCTCTGCTATGTACGTATTACGTACGGTTCGTCCGATAGACAACACCGGCATCGCGATCCTCCGCCCGCCCCCGTTGCAAATCCGCTCGTGAAAAGTACACACTCAGGCCCTGTTTACACTGTCTTTGTTTTTAAATGGCATTTTAGAACAACAATGATTTGACATCCACAGTGGCGTGTAGCATTTCTGAGCAGCCCTCCTTCCTCTCTACCTCTGAAAATGCACATCACGTGACCACACAGACACAGACGCACACACAGCCATGCGCTCGAGACAGCAGGTCCAGGCAGTCAGAGGACTGCTTCAATCTTTCACTCACTTGTACTTAGTCATTTTAGCGAACACCTCAGATACTGTTGGCTGGTTCCTGTTGGTTGTGCGTCTTTTTTACTGACGCCATTATAACGACACAGATCACTGCCTATTCACGAGTCCTGCAGAAAAAGTGATTGACAGGTGGTAATTATGTGTGTATCTTGCCTTTATTCATTTACTGTATGATTTGTTTATGGGTAAAACAAAGACTATGCAGGTCAGGTAGTTTAAACGGTAGGCTACAAATAATGAATTGGTCATTAATTAATTAATTATTCATAATCGAAAATCGAATCGAATCGTGACTTCAGAATCGAAAATGTAATCGAATCGAGGATTTGGAGGATTGTGACACCCTTAATATATATATATGTGGACGGACGAACGGACAGACAGACAGATATGGCCCGTTTCCACTGAGTGGTACACTACGGTACGGTTCGGTTTGGTACGCTTTTATGGCCGTTTCCACTGTCAAAAGGCGCACCGAACCAAACCGTACCATACCACTTTTTCGGGACCCTTTCGAAAGGGTCCCAAACTGCAGAAAGGGTCCCAAAAGGTGGAGCTACATGCGCAGCTGAACGCTATTGGTTTACAGAGATACGTCATTCGTAGACGCAACAAGCCAGAATGTAAACAAAGGACCTGCCATGTTTGAAATACACAGCGAGAGATTACAGCGGAATTATAAATACATATGCAGCCATGGTCGATCCTGCAAACAAACCCTGTCGTCGTCATGATAAACACAAAGCCATGGAGAAGAGCAGATTTATCCTGTGCCGCGTAGTTTTTAACGAGACAGTCTGAAGCCCGAGTGGTTTTGCTTTCTTTCTTGCGCTCGCCGCGCATCTTTATCTGAAATAACAAACTTCTTGAGCTGATAATAATAGTGTGCACTTGATTATTGACAAGCTTTGGAAACCTGATCCTGTGAGAAGCTGACAAACGCGAGTGACACATTCAGAAAGAAAAGGACAAACGCGAGAGTGGAGCACGGGAAAAAAGTGGAAAGCCAAGGAGCACGTTATTTCTTCAGCAAACGTGAACAAACTGCCTTGTTTTAATCTTTATCATCACCTTTTGGGCTAATATGAACTGGGAATGATGGAGTGACTCTCTAACAGAGGCTTCATGTGCTGCTGAAGATTACAGACACAGATGAGAGGTTTACTCTGACTGTAGGCTATACTTTGTGTTGTTTTGAACCTAATTAGCGACGAAATATCTGTTTTGTGTAGTTCTCCTGTAGTTGGTAACATATCAGAGACTGTAAGTGTCTGTATGTGTTCATATATGTTCATTTATTTATTTATTTAATATAATTACAGACGTTACAGTAGGCTATTTCGCACTGTCATTGATCTGCAGTTATAATCAACTCCTGTTTATGGAAAAGTTAGTAATAAACATTCATACAGAAGTATTTATGTGTGTAAAGCATCTGTTCTGTGAGAAGTGCTTTTCATATGATATATGAGCGACCTGTGCAGCTTTATTGTAGACATTTTCTCAAGCGAAAATGACGTCGACAGAAACTTTGTCTTACACCACGCCCACCAAAAGGGTACCCTTGGTAGTGGAAAGGCAAGCCTGATAAAGGTGACCCGTACCGACCTGAACCGTACCATACTCAGTGGCGTAGCGCAAAATGCGGAGGCCCCCCTGCAGGGATCGCTGACGGGGCCCCCTGATGAAGCGGGGGAATATGTCATGCGTCAATTTGCATATCACTTACGTCATCACGTTCTACCGTTTCTGCATTTATAATTGCACTACACTTTATATAAGCATGTTTATTTAACTAAATTTATTGCTGTTTGAATACAGTATGTCATTATAGATGTGTAGTGAATGTGCAGTAATCTCTCATATGTAATAAACTCAGTAAAGTTCAGAAACTTTCACTAAAATATCTGTGATTGTGAACAAGAAAAGAATAAACGGTCAAATTAAATTGTTAATATAAAGTTGAAGTAGATCGGTTTGACTGTACAAGGGAAATACCTTCACACTGCCTGTGCTAAATCATTTGTCGTCGGTACGCAGAGGGGTGATCGGCTCTCGGGCTGCAGGTGGGAGAGGCTGCTGTAGAGGACTGACTGGGCCGCCTGTGAGTGCTGTGAGGCGGGGGAGGGGCCGGCGGCATCACACAAAGCTCGTTGAGAAGAGTAGGGACGGTACAGTATGGACAAATGACAGTCTAAAAAAATCTCCAATAACACACAAAAAAGTCGTTAGATTTGTCGCTAGGGGGGTCTGAAAAGTCGCTAAATCTAGTGACAAAGTCGCTAAGTTGGCAAAATTGGCAGCAAGGAATCAGAATGAAGTAGTCCACCGCTTGAGGGGTGTTCAGAGAACACAGACGTGTGAACTTTGGTTCCGACCACAGTTGTTCCCAAGAGTTTATTAAAAATCGCGACGACGCCGGGCCCCCTAATCACGCGCGGCCCCCCCGCGGTGCGTGCCCTGCAGGCCCGTCCGCTACGCCACTGACTGTACTGTACCAGTCAGTGGAAACGAGCCAATAGAACTAAGGATATTTGCTAGGTGCAAGATTCAAAATCATGAAAAAAACCCAACCCAAAGATGCATATGTTTTGTGGGTGGACTATCCCTTTAACATGCTGTTTCTGTAATAGTTTGTGAAATGTACATGCTACGTTTCTGTGAAATCTGTCTCTTCACCAGTCACTATATATAGCCGTTTATAATAATAAAGTCAGGCAAATGAAGATCGTTTTCATGGTGCTTCACAGATACGCTGTTGGCTATATTGCAGTGTGTTGCATAAGCCTAAAACATGTCTCACTTTGCCCTCGCCGACCAATTTACAAACCACAAACCATCGTAAGGTCTTGAGGAGAGCAGAAAACACAAGATATTCCGTGCACATCTCCTGTTTTAAACGGCACAGCTCAAAGATGCTTAGACAAACGACAATGATAATAGTAGTGTGATAGGAATAAAATGACACAAAAATTTCGACTCCCCCTATAGTGCAGTCCAAACACATGCGCTATAGGGGAATTGATCAACTAAATTGTGTGTGTGTGTTTGGATGAATGTGTATAGGTGTTTCCCAGTACTGAGTTGCAGCTGGAAAGACATCCGCTGTGTAACACAGATGCGGGAATAGTTGGTGGCTCATTCCACTGTGACGACCCCTGATAAATAAGGGACTAAGCTGAAGGAAATTGAATGGACGGCTGAAATAAACAGTGTTTTATCGTCTAACAATCTCTCAGGTATAGATAATAAAGATAAAAAAATTCAATGAAATTTAGTATTAAAGTTACAAACTGTACAATTTCTTATGCCTGAAACTCCTCATACAGTCACAGACCTCAAAACCACATGCAAATAATCCATTCTAATACAAACTCAACATTGCAGATCCTGCGATGTGACCATTGCAAATGATCACATTGCAATACAGAGTCTCATTTGTTTGGATCCTGTCACAAAACGCAGTCCAACATGACGGTAATAGTTTGCTTGCGGTGTTTACATGTCTGTACTGCACTTCAACAATGCCACTAAAACAGGAATACTCCACATGTCTTGGCTCCATTTCTGTTTAGTTCAATTATGTCTGATCATCAAAAATCTGTCTACATGGTCGACTCTTCATCAGAGTCTTGTCTTATAATCGTATTACAATCAGAGTAGTGGTGTCCATGTAAACACACTCGATATGTTGATCCTGAGGTAATGAAAAGTCATTTATGATCAGTCAGATTTTATGAATACTGATGATCACTGTACAAACATCACTTATCTAATCATATTGAGTCTGCTAGGGCAAACGTCAGCACTGATGATGCTCATATCACAGCTCATTTGAATCTGATCTTCTCGAAGTGTTTTCAGATGCTGTTTTAACAAGCTACAAGTTCGGATGGAATGTAGGGCTGAAATAGGGATGGTCAAATGTGAAGTTGAGCGCTGATGTAACTGTGATTCATCTTGTATGTCACTGATGGATATTACAAACTAGATAAAAAGAGAAGGCACTCTGTTTCTGCGTCTCAGGCCGTGCTCACACTATGTACAGTTGCCTCGAACCGGGCCAAAGCACGCTTGGTCCCCCCTCCCGTCTCCCCCGACGGCCCGCACTCACAGCACAATCAGGCCTGGGCACGCTTACGTCATCGCTGCTGCGCTGTTCAGTGAGCGCTCTCGCTCATCACAGTGGAGATTTCTCTAGTTATATCGTGTCAGTGGTTTGTTATGCAGTGACATGCAGTCAAATATTTCGCCAAACAGTCCTTAGGGATGCGGTGACACGCAGTCAGATATTTCACTGAACAGATCCGCCACTTTAGACGCTCATAAACAATCATAAAGCTCTCGTGCTGCAGGAATGAGGAGGTCTGCTGAAGGTGCAGCTGTGGTGCAGTGAGGTGTCTGCGTCTTTAATAATCTACGGCAGTTTGCGTTCACTGAACAGTAAGAATGATTAATAAATCCATATCAAACAGTCCCTTAAAAGTCACGTCTCGCTTTCAGTTTCGGGCTGCGTTTTGCACTCACACTACAAGTGTACCGCGCCAAAGCCCAAGTGAACTGCGC